>NW_006784813.1:513020-547671 GCF_000442215.2 Lipotes vexillifer | reverse complement strand
AAAAAAAAAAAAAAAAAATAATGTGGGCTGAGATGATCAGATTTGGGTTTCCCGTGTCGTCTTTCATCAGAGCGGCAGCACTGCTGCTGGGGTCTGTGATGCTCAGGGAGGGTGGGCCTGCCGTGGATGATGGGGCCCCCCCAGTCACCTTCCCCACCAGCCTTCCCAGCCGTCCCGGAGCCGTTCCTTATCACCTGTACTATGTCTCCCACCTGGGCATTTTTTCTGTTACATCTTTTAAAATTAGAGCCTTGATTTTTTCCTCATGGATGAATGATTCAGAATACCACAGCTGTTTTTTATTTTTAATTTCTTTATTATAGATTACTTTCCATCAGGGCCACTTACAAGAACTTGAGGAAATTTTTACAATTTGAAATGTAGAAAACTTTCTGGGCAACCAACTTATGTTTATTTTTCAGGTAGCTTAAGTTAGGAATGCCAATGTGAGCCCTCTAGGATAACACTTACCTTTCCTAGAGTGTGGGCACTCTTTAAATCTAAAAGCCAAATACTATGTACACAGTGCTCAACAAATAATATTCTGTCCTAATTATCATGGAATCCAAAGGATTTCTTTGCTTCCTATCCTCTGCATCCAGAAAACTAACTGCAAACCATGTGATAAAACAAATGATTCATTCATTCTTGTTGAATTGGGGCTAGTAATAAAAATTGGAAGAAAAATCATGCTACCCATATAAGCTCATATCTGAGAACTCTAGCATTTTTTCACATGCCTAGAACACAATGGCATCTTTAATTCTTCTGTAAGTAGTAGAAAAATACTACTTATAAATAGTATAATAGTGTTTATATGAAGAGATCAAAAAACCAAAGAGTAGAAAAAAGACTTACATTTATATTCCAACTCTGATACTACAATATGGCCCTGGGTATGTATTTGAACTTTATGGATACTCATTTATCAAATGTTTATTGAGTACGTATCGTGCTCCAGATCTTGATCTAAGTACTGCCCTTACCTGTTACTCTCAAAAATGGGCATAAAAATTACAAGGTCAAGTACAGTTCACTAAGACAACATAACTGTGTATTTTAATTTGGAAAATTATATAGAAAATGATAAATTTGTCAACACATTCATTTTAGCTGTCTATTTTCTGAACTGTGCGCATTGCAAGGCAAACTACCTTACGAAAGATGAAAATGGTACGGTTATTTTGTGAAGCCTCCTTTTGTAGCCATGAATCAGGCACAGGAGCTAACCTCACCAACTGGATGAACTGACCCTAGAGCCACATGAACCAGGAGGGATTTTGCTGTTCCAGTGGTAAATGTAGGGGGACTGGCTTCCCAAGGAATCGGTGACAGCCATGTGGCTGGCAATAATGCAGAGTGTGCTGAGCTTGGGGACTAGTATGACAAGCTTCAGGGACCAGGACTTCATGACCACAGTGCTCCCGCAGATCTGCATTGACCCAGGACATATGGTCCCAAACCTTATTCTTCAGCCTCCTCAGTAATTCCCTAAACACTTTAATGTCCTTTCAGTTCCTTTCAGTGCATTTGTTTTCTGTGTTAAGCAGTTATAGATGGTTTCTGCTGCTGCTGCATCCCTAGTTGATATAAAGGGAGTAGTTAAGTCTTAGATGGTTTTAAAATACCCTTACACCTATGGAAGATGTCACGCAGGTACTATCCTGGGCCAAGGAGGAAACAATAAAAGAGCTCTTCTCTCCCCTCTCCTCAACTACAATGGACAGTACTATTCTGACCTCTGATCCTTTCATGGTAAGCATGAAGCAAGTTCAGGAGACAGAAGAGTATGCTGGACAGCACACACTAATGTGTGTTCTGAAGGAAAGAGTATCTATGAGATGCCCCATGAAACAAACAACTTCAATCAGATAACTTTAGAAAATGCTGCATACCTTGTCTTCTTTTGGAAGTATGCAAAACAAACAGAATCTCTATAAAGGGATGTGGTAAAAAGATACTTGTAACTTTGTACCTTGTACCCAAACTTCTTTTGGGTACACTTATGGTAGCTTATTTTCCAAAACACCAATAACATTCTGCTACACAGCATTCTGTTGAATACAGTTTTAGATATAAGTCTAAAAGTCATCTTAACTAGTTACTTTGGAGGAGATAATCCTAAAGGGATGCTATGCATGGTAGCAGAAAAAGAGCATGGAGATGGGATGCATATCACATGTAAGTGAGGTCATCAAGGCACGTCTCTGGTTAATAACCCCTTTTCCCCAGGGCTGTAGTAAGGAGTCACTGAAATAATGTATAAAAAAACTCTTAACACATTGTCTAGCACATAGAGGAAAATTTGTGCTGTTATTATAAAAATTACATGAGAAGTATTAAAATTTAAATAATGACTTAAAAGCCCTAGTAGAAGCTCTACTATCTTATTAGGTGGTTAATAAACAGTAACAAGTTAGGTTACCTTTCCCTCATTGATAAAAGCAAATTTGACCAAAGAAAATAGCTACAGTTGTACAATCTCCTTACTAGACTGTGAACTCAGGGAGGATTGGGGCTGTGTCTGCTTCTAGTCAGCCTATTCCCTGTAACAGAGCATCTAAAACATAATGTGTACTATTTTTTGTACATTGTTGATTAAATGTCCCTCTGTCTTTATTAACTTCACAGAGCACAGAATCAAGATTCTTCATTATTTGCTCTGTAGAAATAGCATCAAAACAAATATCATAAAATCTCATTATCTAAAATTTACTATGTTACTCAGCCAGGTTCTAAATGCATTTATCAATCCAAACTTTCACCAATTAGCAAAAGACAAAGAAATGGGAATATCTTATTTCTGACTGAGTTAAATTGGCATCTCAACAAAGGTGGAGATTGAAAACTTGATTCTGAAACATTCAAGGACTTTCCCATTAAGCAATGTTCCACTCTCAAATCCATAAATACCAAATTGCTATTGACAGCAGGGCAGAACAGCCTAACCAATTACACAGAATTACTTTTCAGTATGTGGATTACAACCACACAGAAAACAGCAACTGATCAAAGATGCCGGCTTCTAGGGCTAAGGGAAAGCAGCAGCACAGACAATAGATTCAAGACAAAAATCCAGAATATTTGTTTGATGGTTCACATTTTGCAGAATTCCAGATTGAATTTTTCTTATTTGGACTCTTCAATATTTCGTGAGGATAAGAGCAGTTATGATTCTTAGTTTATAGTTATCAGAACTCTCTTAACCTCACTTTCCTCATCATTCCTTCAAGTAGTTATTATGGAATGATTTTTCTCAAAGAAAAATACCTAAGAATTTCTGCTCTTTTCAATATAATTCAGTACTTTCCCATTGGTCTCAGAAAAGTGATCCAAATTATTCATTTGATCTGTAAGGCCCCAAGTAGCCAGAAACCATCTGTAATAGTCAGGTTAGGCTATGGTGTGCTACACTAAAAAACAACCCCAAAATGTCAGTGGCCTAACATAGCAAATTATTATTTTTTATTTACTCGAAGTCTGCAAAATTATTCGTCCCTCCAGATCACTTGTCCTCCAGACAGTGAGTTACATCCGGGCCGTTTAGCTTTGGAGGCTTTGCCGTATCAATACAAGGTGTCCTCATTCATCACAGGATGAGAAGAGGAACGAGGTAATTTTGCATGGACTTTAATCCCTCAGCACAAATGTGACATTATTCATACAGCTCACCCAACCGAAAGGGAGGAGGGGTATGGAACATGTGAGTAAATGAACATTTGAGGAGCACCACTGTCCCTTCCTCACCTCCTTACCTGTCCATCCTTACCTGTATCACTCTTCTACCTGCACTGAGCTCTCAGCTATACACAGTTTCTTCAATAGGTCACACTCCCTCCTCCCACAGGGCATGTGCATGACTTTTACCTCTGGGGAGAATACTCTTTCCTATCCTACCCTACTCCCTTTCCCTCTCCCCCAACCCTTCTACCTAGTTGGTTTTCATTTTCTTGCAATCTCAGCTAAGCATAACCTTCTCAGAGAACTCTTCCTCAAACTCTTCCCCTCCCACAAGTACCATTACAGGAATGTTCTCTTTGGAAAATTTATTATACTTTGCAGATTTATGTTCCTCATTGTGAATATGTGACCAAGTCTTTCCTATATCAGTAGAAAGGAAACTGTAAGAGATCATGAACTATATTGATTTTTTTTTATCAGCATTATATCCCCAGCACGTAAAAAATAATTGGCACATAACATGAATTCAATAAATATTTGTTAAATGAATAAATAAATAATGAAGAATTTGATGTGCAGAGACATTATAACATATGACCAAAGGCACAACTAATTAGTGATAAAGCCAAGACTCATACCTGGGTCTTCTAACTCTGAATCCCATTCTTTTTGCTGCTCCCCAGTAGGCTAAATTTGGAAATGGGCAGTTTCTTGGAAGGAGAGCACTGGAGACATCTCACAGAGAGACTTTACTGTCAGAAAGAAAAAAAAGAGACATATTTTCACCATTTGCTTTCACAGAGCCCACAGTTTGGGGGCCCTAGAAATTTCTGGGTATATAAGTTAATTACAAAGCAACCTCTGTCAACTTAAAAAAGAAAATGAAACTACTGTTAATGACAGCCAAGAGAGCTTTCAAAGTTTGAAGGCAAAACAAGTGTTGCATTGTGGCTTCTTTCTATTGTCCTTCCACATTTATTTTCAGACTGTGGGGACAGACAAATCATGCAGCTTTATAATGAGTCACCCTTTCTAAAAACAGAATTCTATTTGCACAAACAATAGTTATCTGTCCAGCTTGACAGTAAGGCTGAAAACCAGTCTCAAATGAGTGAATAGCTTTTTCTGTTCCTGTAGATCACCTGAAATGACTTGAAATCTCACTATGAACTAGTCAGTTAAAATTTATCATTTTGCAAAAGTAGACATATACTCATTGGAAAAAGCATTTAAAAGTATTTTAGAAGTACAAGGAAGAAACCAAATTTCATTTGAGATCCTACCTCCAAAATATCATAATCCCAGTTAACATTTGGGTAAACATCTTTCCAGAAAGCTATCTCTCCATAATGTGTATGTTTATGAAACTGTTTTCAGATGCACAATCAAGTTAAGTTGTGCAGAGCTGGAATAAACAGCCTTTGGTTTGAACACTAACTCTGCCACCTACCAGCTGTGTGACCTTGGGCAATCATTTAACTTCTTTAACTTTCTCCATTTGTAAAATTATGCCACTATTAAGTTATGCCCCACATAACTTAATACTGTGTCCTTACACAGTACCAAGGACAGTGCCAGACATACTCAGGTATCTAGGGAAAAAAAACACCCCACAATTCTCCCAATGGAATGTATATAGATGGTGATATCTGACACAAGGTTTGATGTACACAACAAATCAGAAAAGTGGGATGTGCAGTCCACAGACACCTTACAGTGAGAACTACAAGGCCAACGCCTTCAGCTACTTTGTGATCAGAACCGGTGAGTGCTGAGGCTCAACTGGCTTTTAGACAACTTGGAGGGTTAAGTTTACTGAAATTATCTGAAAAGTGATTCTCTACAAAAATAAACTCTATTGGGACTTCCCTGGTGCCCAGTAGTTAAGACTCCTCACTCCCAATGCTGGGGGCCTGGGTTTGATCCCTGGTTAGGAAACTAGATTCAGTGTGCCACAGCTAAGACCCACTGCAGCCAAATAAATAAACCAATATTTTTAGAAACTGTATTATATGAAGTATTAGCATTAATTGAGCGGTGTGAGGCAAGGAATTATGCTGGGTCCTTGACATTCAATACTTTATTGAATCCTTTCAACAGTGGTACAAGGAAGTTACCATTGCCAGCCACATTTTACAGATTAGGAAACTTAAACCCAGCAAATTTAGGAATTTGCCCAAGGATTTACACATGATAACAGAGGGCCACAGATATGATCCTAGGTCTGGAGAACTCCAAATCTGAAGTCCTAAATCACTGGTCAGTACAGCTTTGCTAAGCAATGGAATGTCAGCACTTATTGTTTAAAATCCTATGAAAATGTGCTTACAAGAGAAGTTACACTTTTAAAAGAAAAATTAATATCTACTTAATAGACAATGAACTTAAGATCTGAAAGGATCCATCGTTTGCTTATTGTCTTAATAACATGCATGACAGTGGAATGATAGAACTGGGAATGACCTTCAACTCCTACAGTGCTCCAAATAAATTGATTTTTGGAAGGAGCAAGGGAATATTCACAACTCAACAGTTAAGAATTGTTGCCCAGGAAAATAGTGAAAATTATATTGCACACCTAAATTTTATAATATACTCTTTAAAGGTCACATTATTCACGCAAAAGATTTTAAATCTGTAGGGCAGATATATAATGCCTATTTTACTTACAGAAGAGGTTAGATCAGAGACTCAATTAGTATTAGAAAAAATATCTGGACTTAAATGGCTTTACATTCACTGTTCTCTTTATAATATCTTATTTTCTCTCTCCCGGGAAAAATCTTAAAGTACTTTAAAACACTTTCACCTACACTGTCATGTCCTCAAGCAAACCATTTACAAGACATTTTATTTTTATTTATTTATATTTTTAAACATCTTTATTGGAGTATAATTACTTTACAATGGTGTGTTAGTTTCCGCTCTATAACAAAGAGAATGAGTTATACATATACATATAACCCCATATTTCCTGCCCCTTGCGTCTCACTCTCACCCTCCCTATCCCACCCCTCTAGGTGGTCACAAAGCACCGATCTCATCTCCCTGTGCTATGTGGCTGCTTCCCACTAGTTATCTATTTTACATTTTGTAGTGTATAGAAGTCCATGCCCCTCTCTCACATCGTCCCAGCTTACCCTTCCCCCTCCCCGTGTCCTTAAGTCCATTCTCTATGTCTGCATCTTTATTCCTGTCCTGCCCCTAGGTTCTTCACAACCATATACATATATATATTTATATATATATATATATATATATATATATATATATTTTTAGATTCCATATACATGTGTTAGCGTATGGTATTTGTTTTTCTCTTTCTGACTTACTTCACTCTGTATGACAGACTCTAGGTCCATCCACCTCACTACAAATAACTCAATTTTGTTTCTTTTTATGGCTAATATTCCATTGTATATATGTGCCACATTTTCTTTATCCATTCATCTGTCGACAGACACTTAGGTTGTTTCTGTGTCCTGGCTATTGTAAATAGAGCTGCAATGAACACTGTGGTACATGACTCTTTTTGAATTATGGTTTTCTCAGGGTATATGCACAGTAGTGAGATTCCTGGGTCATAGGGTAGTTCTATGTTTAGTTTTTTAAGGAACCTCCATACTGTTCTCCATAGTGGCTGTATCAATTTACATTCCCACCAACAGTGCAAGAGGCTTCCCTTTTCTCCACACCCGCTCCAGCATTTATTGTTAGTAGATTTTTTGATGATGGCCATTCTGACTAGTGTGAGGTGATATCTCATTGTAGTTTTGATTTGCATTTCTGTAACGATTACTGATGTTGAGCATCCTTTCATATGTTTGTTGGCAATCTGTATATGTTCTTTGGAGAAATGTCTATTTAGGTCTTCTACCCATTTTTGGATTGGGTGGTTTGTATTTCTGATATTGAGCTGCATGTGCTGTTTGTAAATTTTGGAGATTAATCCTTTGACACTTGCTTCATTTGCAAATATCTTCTCCCATTCTGAGGGCTGTCCTTTGATCTTGTTTATGGTTTCCTTTGCTGTGCAAAAGCTTTTAAGTTTCATTAGGTCCCATTTGTTTATTTTTATTTCCATTTCTTTAGGAGATAGGTCAAAAAGGATCTTGCTGTGATTTATGTCATAGAGTGTTCTGCCTATGTTTTGCACTAAGAGTTTTGTAGTGTCTGGCCTTACATTTAGGTCTTTAATCCATTCTGAGTTTATTTTTGTGTATGGCATGAGGGAGTGTTCTAATTTCATTCTTTTACATGTAGCTGTCCAGTTTTCCCAGCACCACTTATTGAAGAGGCTGTCTTTTCTCCATTATATCTTCTTGCCTCCTTTATCAAAAATAAAGTGACATATGTGTATAGGACTATCTCTGGGCTTTCTATCCTGTTTCATTGATCTATATTTCTGTTTTTGTGCCAGTACCATACTGTCTTGATTACTGTAGATTTGCAGTACAGTCTGCAATCCAGGACCGTGATTCCTCCAGCTCCATTTTTCTTTCTCAAGATTGCTTTGGCTATTCAGGGTCTTTTGTGATTCCATACAAATGGTGCAATTTTTTGTTCTAGTTCTGTGAAAAATGTCATTGGTAGTTTGATAGGGATTGCACTGAACCTGTAGATTGCTTTGGGTAGTACAGTCATTTTCACAATGTTGATTCTTCCAATCCAAGAACATGGCATATCTCTCCATCTGTTCGTATCATCTTTAATTTCTTTCATCAGTGTCTTATAGTTTTCTGCACACAGGTCTTTTGTCTCCTTAGGTAGGTTTATTCCTAGGTATTTTATTCATTTCATTGCAGTGGTAAATGGGAGTGCTTCCTTAATTTCTCTTTCAGATTTTTCATCATTAGTGTATAGGAATGCCAGAGATTTCTGTGCATTAATTTTGTATCCTGCTACTTTATCATATTCATTGATTAGCTCTAGTAGTTTTCTGGTAGCATCTTTAGGATTCTCTATGTATAGTATCATGTCATCTGCAAACAGTGACAGCTTCTTCTTTTCCAATTTGGATTCCTTTTATTTCTTTTTCTTCTCTGATTGCTGTGGCTAAAACTTACAAAATTGTGTTCAATAACAGTGGTAAGAGTGGACAACCATGTCTTGTTCCTGATCTTAGAGGAAATGGTTTCAGTTATTCACCATTCAGAATGATGTTGGCTGTGGGTCTGTCATATATGGCCTTTACTATGTTGATGGTGAGGTGAGCTCCCTCTATGCCTACTTTCTGGAGGGTTTTTCTCATAATTGGGTGTTGAATTTTGTCGAAAGCTCTTTCTGCATCTACTGAGATGATCATATGGTTTTTCTCCTTCAATTTGTTAATATGTTTTATCACATTCATTGATTTGCGTATATTGAAGAATCCTTGTATTCCTAGGATAAACCTCACTTGATCATGGTGTATGATCCTTTTAATGTGCTGTTGGATTCTGTTTGCTAGTATTTTGTTAAGGATTTTTGCATCTATGTTCATCAGACATACTGGCCTGCAGTTTTCTTTCTTTGTAACATCTTTGTCTGCTTTTGGTATCAGGGTGGTGGTGGCCTCGTAGAATGAGTTTGGGAGTGTTCCTCTCTCTGCTAAATTTTGGAAGAGTCTGAGGAGAACAGGTGTTAGCTCTTCTCTAAATGTTTGATAGAATTCACCTGTGAAACCATCTGGTCCTGGGCTTTTGTTTCTTGGAAGATTTTTCATCACAGTCTCAATTTCAGTGCTTGTGACTGGTCTGTTCATATTTTCTATTTCTTCCTGGTTCAGTCTTGGCAGGTTGTGCATTTCTAAGAATTCGTTCATTTCTCTCAGGTTGTCCATTTTGTTGGCATATAGTTACTTGTAGTAATCTCTCATGATCCTTTGTATTGATGCAGTGCCAGTTATAACTTCTCCTTTTTCATTTCTAATTCTGTTGATTTGAATCTTCTCCCTTTTCTTTTTGATGAATCTGGCTAATGGTTTATCAATTTTGTTTATCAAAGAACCAGCTTGTAGTTTTATTGATCTTTGCTATCACTTCCTTCAATTCTTTTTCATTTATTTGTGATCTGAATTTTATGATTTCTTTTCTTCTGCTAACCTTGGGGTTGTTTTGTTCTTCTTTCTCTAATTGCTTTAGGTGCAAGGTTAGGTTGTTTATTCGAGATGTTTCCTGTTTCTTAAGGTAGGATTATATTATTATAAACTTCCCGCTTAGAACTGATTTTGCTGCCCCATAGGTTTTGGGTCATCGTGTTTTCATTGTCAATTGTTTCTAGGTATTTTTTGATTTCCTCAGTGATTTCTTGGTTATTTAGTAGTGTATTGTTTAGCCTCCATGTCATGTCTTTGAATTTTGTACAGATATTTTCCTGTAATTGATATGTAGTCTCATAGCATTGTGGTTAGAAAAGATACTTGATATGATTTCAATTTTCTTACAATTTACCAAGGAGAGAAAAAGAAAGAAAGAAAGAAAGAAAGAAAGAAACTAAAGTTATTAAAATAAAACATAAAAAACATTATTAAAAATAAAAATAAAATTTTTAAGTAATAATAAAAGAAATAAACGAAAGAAAGAAGAGAGCAACCAAACCAAAAAACAAATCCACCAATGATAAACAAACAAACAAAAACGGACAGACAGAACCCTAGGACAAATGGTAAAAGCAAAGCTATACAGACAATGTCATACAAAGAAGCATACACATCCACACTCACAAAAAGAGAAAACGGAAAAAAATAGTATTTATATATTAAAAAAAAAGGAAGAGTGCAACCAAATCAATAAGGAAATCTACCAATGATAATAAGCTCTAAATACTAAACTAAGATCAAAATAAAACAGAAACTAGTTAGAAGCAGAAAGGAAACCCCAAGTCTACAGTTGCTCCCAAATTCCACCGCCTCAATTTTGGGATGACTCATTGTCTATTCAGGTATTCCAGAGATGCAGGGTACATCACATTGACTGTGGAGATTTAACAGGGTGCTCCTGAGGCTGCTGGGAGAGATTTCCCTTTCTCTTCTTTGTTCACACAGCTCCTGGGGTTCAGCTTTGGATTTGGCCCTGCCTCTGCATGTAGGTTGCCTGAGGGCATCTGTTCCCCACCCAGGCAGGACAGGGTTAAAGTAGCAGCTGATTAGGGGGGCTCTGGCTCACTCAGGCTGGGGGCGGCTGGGAGGGAGGGGTACAGAATGCAGGGTGAGTCTGTGGTGGTAGGAGCCATGATGACATTGCAGCAGCCTGAGGTGCACTGTGTATTCTCCTGGGGAAGTTGTTCCTGGATCACGGGACCCTGGCAGTGGCGGGCTGCACAGGCTCCCGGGAGGAGAGGTGTGGATAGTGACCTGTGCTTGCACACAGGTTTTTTGCTGGCTGCAGCAGCAGCCTTAGCATTTCACGCCCATCTCTGGTGTCTATGCTGATAGCCGCGGCTCACACCCGTGTCTGGAGCTCATTTAGGCAGTGCTCTGAATCCCCTCCTCGCACACCCCAAAACAATGGTCTCTTGCCTCTTAGGCAGGTCCAGAATTTTTCCCGGACTCCGTCCTGGCTAGTTGTGGCACACTAGCCCCCACAGGCTGTGTTCATGCAGCCAACCCCAGTCCTCTCCCTGGGATCCGACCGAAGTCGGAGCCTCAGCTCCCAGCCCCCACCCGTCCCGGCGGGTGAGCAGACAAGTCTCTCAGGCTGGTGAGTGCTGGTCGGCACCCATCCTCTGTGCAGGAATCTCTCCGCTTTGCCCTCTGCACCCCTGTTGCTGTGCTGTCTCCCGTGGCTCCGAAGCTTCCCCCTTGCCCACCCACCATCTCTGCCAGTGAAGGGTCTTCCTAGCGTGTGGAAGCTTTTCCTCCTTCACAGCTCCCTCCCCAAGGTGCATGTCCCATCTCTATTCTTTTGTCTCCGTTCTCTCTTTTTTCTTTCTTTTGCCCTACCCAGGTACATGGGGAGTTTCTTGCCTTTTGGGAAGTCTGAGGTCTTCTGCCAGCGTTCAGTAGGTGTTCTGTAGGAGTTGTTCCACGTGTAGATGTATTTCTGATGTATCTGTGGGGAGGAAGGTGATCTCCACACCTTACTCCTCTACCATCTTGAAGGTCTCCAAAGACATTTTTAAAAATATTTTATACACAAGCTAGGGAAAGATTTTGGTTTCAGACACTACCACATATACCTCAAATAGCTCTGTCTGTGGAGTTACAGGGTAAGATTCTAAATGAGATTTATGACAAGGCTTCTCTGGCTTTGGTGGAGGCTTCCTGAATGAAAAACTTTTCCTACTAACTTTGTGAGATCTATACTTGAGGCACTTAGGGACTATTTTTCTGAGGAATCAAAATGACTGCCTTCATCACAGTGAATGCTATTTGACTTTAGAAAGAAATTAATTAACTGACTCGAAGTACAATCACTATAAATTAATCAAGAGTAGACAGACATTAATTCAGAAGTGGAAAATCCATCAAGAGCAAACCAAGTTAAACACTGTAGAATCATTAATATCCATTTCACAAGACTGAATGCCATTAACTTTAGTCAGCCAAATGCCGGGCACAATCACTTTCTCTTCCTTCTGCCACTGGTCAATGGAAAAACACAGCTTACCGAGTTTGTTTTCAAACAACTTAATTTGCTTCTCATTAAAGGGCTGTGTGGATGGTTATAATGGATTTGTATTTAAATGAGAAGAGTCTATTAAAATAAAAAAATGTTTTTATTAAAACTATTTAACCTTAATATAAACTTCTGTTTTGATGTGAAGAACTTATTTACATTTTTTTCCCCTTAAACCTGTATGGCCAGTTTGATTTACTCAAATACCCAGAGTTGCCTATAACATTCTAGTAGTAAAGTAGTCTATCCAACTGAGCTTTGTGGAATAATCAGAGTGTAGCTAAAAAGAAAATGTGGATAGAATGAAAATTTCTACCATCTTTCAATTCTATGCCATAAGGAAGTCACTGTTCCTCTCTGAGTCTCAGTTCTTTGCTCTGTAAAATCTGGTAACTATATACCACAGCAAGAAGTTGTGAGGTTTAAATGAAAGAAGGCACATAAGTGCTTTGTAAACTCTGAAATAATACACTAAGAAAGTTTCTGAGATAGTTTATCATAGATTAGAATCCTGGTTCCTGCAGCATATTAGCTGTGTGGTCTTGGATAAATTGCATACCTCTCTGGGTTGAAGATATGTAATCTATAAAAAGATAGCAATAATTCCTTGTAAGACTATTGTGTGAAATTAATAAACAATGAAATATAACATATAGTTGGCACTCAATAAAAGTTAGTATCATCATTATTGTGCTTACTAAATTGTTATACTTCCCCAAGCCCAACATAATGAGACTCTTAGACAGCAAGGAGATAATAATAATGGAAAGTGTAAAAAATAATACAAGAAATCCTGGGCAGAAACCAAGGAAAAGACATGGCAGGGTTGAAAGAGACAAACAGTCTCTCCTAACTATGTGATTATTTGCAACTCATAAATTTATATATTTAACAATTTTTGTGGAGTTATTTACTGTTGGGCATGCAAAAGAATGTTATACACAGTCCTTGCTGTTGTGAAACTTAATATCTAGTCAGAGAGATAGATAAAAAATAGATGATAGAAATTTATATTTATATACATGTATATGGATATAAACATTCTATATATTATATACACATTTGTAATTTATATATGAATATATGTTTGTATATACACTATATTACATATTAATTTTAAAATTAGGCTATAACATGTTACAAGACAGTACATAGTAAAATTGAAACTATGATGATAAGAAGTATTCAAGTACAGGAATGATGCCTGTTTTTCACTGTACTAAGTGAATTCTTTCACCCACAGTATGTTCTCAAATATATTTATTATGTAAATAAATCTATCATTGCATGTTTCATTCCAAAAACTAGATTCTGAGGACTGGAGATTAGCTTTCTGCCTTTGTCATTCCCTTGTTTTCTCTGCTTACCTGGAATAAAGATAAGGGAGATTTCCCTAAGAAAAGCTGCCAGTAAACATTGGCAAATTAGATTTCACTCAAGCTTAAAGTCCTTCAATGTTACCACTTTGGTATATTAAATGGCACAAGGGGTTTCATCTCCTGCTACTCTGATACACACACACAGTCTATGGACAATGTTACAGTGAATTACTTATAATTCCCCAGCATCTCCCTCTGTCATACCACCAGCCCCATGCACAAGCCCCATGCACAATGCTTAAGATGTCCTTGCCTCAGTCACCTAGTGAGCCCCTACTCATCCTTCAACATCTCATGTAAATTCTTGTTCCTCTTTGCCGTTTGCTCTGACCTACACTAACAAGATGAATCATCAACTCCTTTGTTCCACTTCAACATCATGAATTACCATATTGCAATCATCTTCTCCACTGGTCTGCAAGTCTTTAAAAGGCAGAGACTGTTTTTCTCTCATGTTCCAGGGCTGGTAAATAGTAAGCACTTTACAAATAAATCTGTAGTCGGTTCTTTCAAATAAACTTAGTCTTAAGTCTGTCACTGAATTACATGAGATTAGAAGGAAAACATGTGTTGAATAATGTAAGTTAATATCACTGCGTATTTATTATACTGCAGGTGTGATACTGTTATTAACCCCATTTCATAAATGAAAAATCCTTAGCTTAGAGAGGTAATGAGATTGACCCAAGGTTATTCTGGCTGCCTGTACGAGACAGAGCTAGGATTCAATCACTGGTCTGCCAACTCTGAACCATTAGGACAGGTGAGAACTGATTTAGGGTGATCTACCCAACTGTTACTCTATCTAGGAACAGGCACCGATGTGATAATTCAGAACTGTGGAAGCTTTGTGTTATGGAGAAGAAAATAAAGGTGGACAGAACCACCACATTGCTGCTCTCAACAACACAGGTGCTTACTTTATTAATGAAAATGCAAGCGAGTTTGCTCTATTTGGCAAGGTTAAGACAAACTGGTTCATCTTAAGAAATTAAGACTCCATCCTGCTGGTTTCATAGAAAAGAGCTAAAATAGAACTTTCAACTGCTAATACAACCATATAAGGGTGATAATTATTTTTGTTAAATGTCACTAATAACTAATGGGGAAAGTTCCATTTTTGTTAAACATAAGAAAATATGTGACAATAGCTGAGTGACAAAGGCACTTCATCATCACTTATTAACTGATGACTTTTTAAACCAGAGATGCATCTCTTTTATTCTTTATTTTAAAAGGAAACACACTTTCAAAAATAAAAGACTGAGCCCTGTCAAAAAGGACAAAGAAGGAGCCCTATAGCCTAGACTAGAGTATTCTTACTCAGTAAACAGAAAAAGAACAGCAGGTGCTCCAGGAGCACTGAAGACAACATTGGAAATTCCCTTGTTTCTTTGCATCCCCGGGTATTTCCATGTAATAAGAGTGTTATCTCACCCTCAGAAGTTCTGCTTGACAATCGCAGGCATGGCAAGCATAAAGATTACTGATGACTCTGTGAAATTATGTAGCTAAAGGCTTTAGCCTGTGGCTGCTGAACAACTTTGAAAGCCATATCTGTTTGTCTATGTTGGAATCAAGTCTCCTCTTTTGGAATAACAACATTGCAGAGGTAACCAGTGACAAGATCAGCAACTGCCAAGGAATTAAATGTCCACAAGGCCTACTCAAATGTATGAATGCTCATATGCATGTGCATACTCTCATACACATGCACACACACACAAATTTGCTTGTTCTAGAATTCCTATCTGGCATACTATCATTGAATAGTATTAGTTGAACTGAGTTTTTGAGAATGGTCTTTCTTTCTTGTTATTGAAAAGACTGGCTAGATGCTCACTGGTCCCATTTTGTCTCATGGAAACAGAGAAAGACCACATTTCCCAGCCTCTTTTGTTCTTAGGTTATACGGCTGGGTTCAGGCCAAGAGAACGTGGACGGAAGTGATAATGTGCTGCTTCCAGGTCTAGGAGCAGAAAGTCTCATCCAATTGCTCTCCCACCGCCACCAAATCCCCACACCACCACCACCCCCCCCCCCCCTCTCCTCCCCCTGGAAGGGTCCTCCTCCTTTGGCCCCAAACCCCCCCCCCCCCCCCCCCCCCCCCCCGCCCTGTCAGCCTGGTGGATGACATGAGGCTGACCCTGGGCCTCAACATGATGGAGACATAACACGTAAGCAGCTTGGGTTCTAGCATCACCACTTGGAAGACAGCCCCCTGGCCTGACTCAGATTTCAATGTGAGAAATAAGCTCCCTGATAAGCCACTAAGCCTTCAGAATTTACAACTCCACCACTGACTGCCTACTCTGACTAACAGAAAATTTGGCACGAGATGTGGTGTTGCTTTCAGAAAAGCCTGAATTAAATAGCATTTGCTTATCAGTTGGTCAGCAGTCATTTAAAAGAATCAATATCAGAAGTTGCAAATATGTCAATCAGTGGTATTCACATTCAAAGCTTTGGTAAAAGTGTTGCCACAGATCAACACTTCTTTGCCCCACACAGCAGTTCTAAAAAAAGAGAACTGAGACTAGAATGCAAATATTTAGTGTTAGTTTTTATTGTGCCCATTTGGGAAGATATTGCAGGAATGAAGAAAACTCCCAGTAAAGAATGGGTCAGTTTTCAAACATAGATGAAAGTGAATGAGGAGTACAGGAACAGAGAGTTTCTCAGACTACAAATGTAAGGAATGGGATTAAAAGACTGAGGGGTTTCACTGAGACCCACTGAAACTTCTCAGTGACTCAGAGAACACATCAAATTAGGGACTGTGTCTTCCCATTCAATTTGAGAAAGAGGAGAGGCATGGGAGTGAGAAAGCACAGAAATAAACTGGATATGAGAATTGTGTCTAGGAAAGATCTCTGGGTATAGTTTCATTATATGAAGCTGAGTAGATTTAAATATATCAGAAAGCTACTGTCTAGTTGAGGGAACTGTATTGCCAGATAAACTATATACCTGAAGCTTAAAAAGCCGTTGAATATTTGAAACTTAAGCAGGCTTTGTTATCTGTCCTTCAGTATCTAATCTTCTAGAGCAGGAGTTAAGCTATTCAAATTTCCATGGACCAATTACTGCTTTATTCTTCTCATTCTTCCAGTTTTTGAATGGAAAGATTTATTGTCATTATCCTCACCCAGTTTCACCATTTTATATTGAAATATATGACGTGGAGGGCAGATCAGTTTCATTTTTATTTATCTTTATTTCATAGGTTACCAGTCCCTAGGCCACTAACTAAACCCAGACCTTATGAAGAGGACTGAGCAGCACGGTTCAGGGCCTGGATAGAATTTGGAGCTGTCATCATTGTGAAGGGGTAACTATTTACATATATGGAAGGAAGGGATTTGGTTTGGATAGGATTTAGAAGGATGTACAGGGGACTATGGTAGAGACTGGCTAGATACTCACCGTATCATTTCTTCTTCTTGGACACAAGGAAGTCTATTTCCCAGCCTTCCTTGCAATTGAGACCACATGACTAACTTCTGGCAAATGGAATGTGGGCATAAATGATTCATAATATTCCAGACATGGTCATAACACATACTAACTGATCCTTCAGGTTATCTCTAAGTCACACTTACATTTCATGTCTGTTACTGCTGGCCGGATAAAGCCAGGGTGAACTAGGGCCGCAGGATGCAAATAGCTTGGGTTTCTGAATTACTATTTGAGAGAGAAAACACTTGACCTATATCAGACTGATCTTAGCAATAAAGACACTTCTGTTGTATTATGCCCCTAAGGTTTTTGCAGTTTGTTACTGCAGCATGGCTTAAGCCCAGCCAACTTGTAAACTTTCATTATGTGAAAAAAACCCCACAACATTGTTAATCACCTATACTCCAATATAAAATAAAAAGTTAAAAAAATACTTAGTCATGATACATTATTCCATCATTATCTGACTGGATTCAATTTCTTAATATTTTGTTTGTTAAATCAATTAGTAAAAGTTTGACAGTTGTTTCACACAGCAACTGACTGGGAGATGGAAATAATTTTTTTTTTTTTTTTTTTTTTTTGCGGTAGGCGGCCCTCTCACTGTTGTGGCCTCTCCCGTTGCGGAGCACAGGCTCCAGATGCACAGGCTCAGCGGCCATGGCTCACGGGCCCAGCCGCTCCGCAGCATGTGGGATCTTCCCGGACCGGGACACGAACCCCTGTCCCCTGCATCAGCAGGCAGACTCTCAACCACTGCACCACCAGGGAAGCCCCGGAAATAATTTTAATTTACCACTACATTGGTCTGGCCACTGTGCTAGATAGACACTTTAAAATCCTTTTTAGGTTCGTTACTTCTACTTTAAAGATGAGAAACCTGAAGTACAGAGAAGCTATAGGACTTATTACTTGAGTAGACAATTCTATTTTACACCCAATCTCCTTTCTTAAAACTTTATAGACTTCCTTTAGGGTTATGTTCAGTTGTCTGAGTAGGGTTTTACATGTAGACCTAAACCTAGGCTCATCCCCATATCTATCAGGACTGATTCAAGGGTGCGATTAGGATGTAAGCCAGTCCAATCACAATGAATTTTTAATTTTAGAAATTTTTATTGAGATTGGGACAAGTAAGGTACTCTTCATTCTGAATCTTAACTAGGGATGGGTCATTTCTTGAACCTGCTGAAAACTATCTTTCAAATCCATAGGGAGAGTGCATTTACATGAGAAGAGGCAGAATGAGAGACTGAACAGGTACTTATGACATCATATGAACTTTTATATCTTTTGGGGCATAAAAGAAAATATAAATATATACCCAAATACTCTTATTTGAGTATTGAGTAAATCTCCCTTCCACTTTTTAAAAGCATGATGTTGGTTTACTCTTACTTTCAATGTCATGCATCCTAAAATTTATCTGATCCCAGCTAGCTGAACCAAGTATCAAACTCCAGAGCACTATTTTTTTCTCATTTCCTGATGTTGTCTTACCTTTCACTTGATAAAATATGGTTTTATTTAAATGAAGCTATTTGTTTACATACAGAAATTTATAGAGCAACAAATATACATTGGGTATTATGCTAGGAAGGAAACATAAAATAAGCAGAACCAAGAGTTTACAGTCTTGGTGAGATATAAATAATACCCATGAGGCTTTGAGAGAACTGCAGAAAGCAAAGATAACCAAGTACTAAAGTATGAATCTCTTACTGATCAAACTCAGAGAACAATAAAAACCTCAGGATTAACTGACTCAAAAGACTTTTCATTGCAACATTTTATGACTTCTGCTCAGTTTATTTTCCTCCCACAAAAATTTCAAAATTCCCTTCTTGTTCTCTCCTACTTTAATCATATGCTGTCATTATTACCTCCCATTCCTATGACAAGAGAAGAAAGTATAAATGTCCTATATATACACTACCAAATGTAAAACAGATAGCTAGTGGGAAGCAGCCACATAGCACAGGGAGATCAGCTCGGTGCTTTGTGACCACCTAGAGGGGTGGGATAGGGAGGGTGGGAGGGAGATGCAAGAGGGAGGGGATATGGGGATATATGTATTGGTATAGCTGATTCACTTTGTTATAGAGCAGAAACTAACACACCATTGTAAAGCAATTATACTCCAATAAAGATGTTTTAAAAAAAGTATAAATGCCATAGAAAACTTGATTACATGAGGAACTATGATGTGATGGTGAATGTTTAATAACCAGCTCTCTCATCTGTAGCACGTCTATTTCCATGGCATAAACACTACCACCATGCATGATTTCAGTCTATCAACACGATATCACTAAATTCAGAGTTGGAGGGAAAAAATGCAAACTATAGGGTCTCAAGAGCCACTAGAAGCCAGCTTCAGCATACTATTGGATACAATGGTAAACTTTTCCAAATTGTTTTCAAGTTATAACTGTATTAACTCATTTTTTTAACTCACTAAACATTGTTTTAAAGCCTTGTATCTGTGTATGCATATGTGTACCTATGTGGGTATGTATAAATTTAGATAAACATAAAAATGAAGGGAAAATACAAATCAAAATATTATTACTGGTTATTGCTAAATGTGAGATTATGGATATTTGTATTTTCTCTTAGGTTTTAATTTCTATTTTTCAAATATTCTGCTATCATTCTATTTTATTTTAAAAAATATGTTTCTTTAAAAAAGAGAAGTAGCTTTACTCGCCCAGATTTTGTATTTCCCTGTTGAAAACGTTCATCTGAGAAAAAATCCTTATACAACGATGACAAAATTATTTATGATACATGACACTGAGCATGTTGCCTGACCATTTAAAACTAATACATTTTTAAAGCAATAAAAATGCACAAGCGATTTAAAATAGTAACTCATATATAGTCTACCTGGATTTAGGCTAAATATGAAGATGTTTTTCATGTAGGTGAAAGCAACATCTTACTGAGTTTGAGTCACGTAATTCCAGAAAAGCTATTTGCAAATGAATGATGTGATCCACATAAAATTTTTGCTGTCATAGAATTGGAAGGCTCTAAAGAAAGACTCACAGCATAGGTTTATAAAGTTTCACAAAACTATGTCAACCACAGCACCACTGTCTTATCATCATAGTACTCAGATTCAAGGAAATTAATAGCTTGGTGGCACTTACATTTTAAAAAGACTCTCATGTTAGGCTAATAATGAGATAAAACAAATAGGTTCCTAATTGATCTTAATTAATATAATGCTATATATGAGATTTTGCTTGTAAAGTAAATACGATGTTACTTTTCATATATTTGCTTAGGATATTTCCTTCAGAATAGGTTTCCAGTGAAACCCTTAAGCTAGTAGCAAGGGCATACAGGTAGATCATCCTATTCAGTGGATATTAACAGGAAAACAAAATGCCAAAAATGAAAACTGAACCACAGGGAAAAAAAGGCATCATTAGACAATCTTTTCAATTTAAAACATGGAAAGATAATAAGGAGTGAAATGTACTCCTTATGGCAACTTCATATCAAAGAATGAATTGCTTCAGTTCTAAAGATGAATTTTAAGGTTGAATTAACAGCTGCCCTCATTACTTGTGACTGGCAGCTCAAACTTGGGGTAAATTTCTGAGAGGCATGATTTCTACCTGACATTTGAGATGCTCAGTGATAAATGCCTACTGAGGGCCAATATGAAATATTAGACTTCTAAACAATAGAGACTTCTGACAAAGTAGTCATGAAATTCTATGTAACATCAATCCTCTGATACTTATTTTATAATACCTTGTCAAGTGATTTTTGACTCAATTTCAAGTACTTTGTATTCCTTCAAAATTAGCCTTGAGAAGTAGGACAGAGGCTTTATTTCATATTTAAAGGGTGTGCGTACAGAGTGGGAGAGGTATTTATCACTGTATTCAGAATATATTAAATATTTTTCCTAAATATCAATAAGAAAAAGACAGACAGCCCAATGGATATATAAGTCAAAGACAATTCACAGAAAGCACATTCAGAGGGGTAACAAACAGATGGGAAAAGATTTATCTTCATTATTTATGAGGAAAATTCCAATTAAATAAAATTAAATGAGAAAATCACAATGAGCATATGCACACTAAAATAACTAAAGAGGAAAAAAAATTAACAAAAATGCCAATTACCAGTGGAGATGTGGAACAAGAAGAGCTCTTAAACACTTTGGGTGGGAGTGCACATTGGTAAAAACATACTTACCAAAGCAAATACATGGAATACTATGACCTAACAATTTCACTCTTTTAATATATAACAGCAGAAATATTTTCCAAAAGACATATGTAAGATGGCTCAAAAAGCACTCTTCATAGTTTACCCAAACTAGAAATTACCCCCCAAACCCATTAATATCAGGATGGATATATAAATTACAGCATCTTTACAACAGTGAGAATGAATCTCATTACATGCAAAATTATGGACATATCTCACAAGCATAAGGTTGAGTGAAATATGCCAAACACTAAAGAATGCATACTGTATGCTCTCACTTATACAAAAATCTAATTTCTGCTGTTATAAGTTAGGAGAGTAATTATCCTTGGCATGAGTAGTAATCAGAGGGGAGTACAAGATTGGGTGGGAGGAGCTTCTAAGGGGCTTGTAATGATCTGGGTGTTGTTTATACAGATGTGTTCATGTTCTAAAAGGGCATCAAGTTGTAACACATATGATTTGTGCCTTTTTTCATATTTATATAATATGTTTTTTAAGTGGGACAAAAATTTAAAGAAATAAAAGAAATCTGCCTTGGGTCACAGAGCAAGTTAGGAATAGAGTCAAAATACAACCAAATTCTGACTTTAAAGCTCCCAGAACTCTATTTTAGATACCTGAACAGATAACATAGAATTTCTTTTTTTTTCCTTCAGAAATAGCTATTCTTTTCTAAGTAAAAACTTACACAGTGTTTGGCAATTCGAGCAGTATAATTTAGTGGAGAAAACTACAAACTGGAACAACCTGGATTCAAAATCTGTTTCTACTCTGATTATTTATATCTTAAATTCTCATAGCTTTTATTTCCATAGCTATAAGTAGAATAGGAATATATATCTCACAAGATTGTTTATGGAACTAAACTAGTTCTGACATAAAAGCACATGATCAATAAATATAGTTATACTTCCTTATGTTGTTAAAATTAGATTAAATAAAGGAAATTCTGAGCTAGTCAACCCTAAGAAAGACAGCTTAATTAACTAAGAGCTCTACCATGGGCCCCATGAGAGCAAGAACCACTGTAAACCCAGGGGCCAGTACAGTTGCTGGAACATAGTAGATAATAAATGTTTGCTAAATTATCAGTGTCCTTTGCCATGCTTCCCAGTTTGTGTTACACTATAAATATAATGGCTCAAAAATTATTGAAATATATATGGTCTCACAGCAAGATAATCTCTCATGTATGTTTCTGCTGTTTACAACAAGGCACAATCCTACCTTTTATATAGAAGAGCACACAGACATAGTGTGCTGTATGTGGCAAACAAATTTATATAGGAATGGGAACAGTTGTTCTTTGGTGTGGACAGTATATTTTATATCAAAATATTTTTAAGGAATTTTATGGAGAAGAAAAGTAAAATATTTATTCTACTTGATAACCTCATCTAGTTAGTCTTTAGACCTGAATTTGAAAATGACTTTTCTATTAATAATGATAAAAAAACCCAACACCAGTCCCTCCCATCAAGCCTCTTAGATAGCCTCATCGACCGGAGGGCAGAGAGCAGAAGCAAGAAGAACTACAATCCTGCAGTCTGTGGAACAAAAACCACATTCACAGAAAGAAAGACAAGATGAAAAGGCAGAGGGCTATATACCAGATGAAGGAACAAGATAAAACCCCAGAAAAACAACTAAATGAAGTGGAGATAGGCAACCTTCCAGAAAAAGAATTCAGAATAATGATAGTGAAGATGATCCAGGACCTCAGAAAAAGAATGGAGGCAAAGATTGAGAAGATGCAAGAAGTGTTTAACAAAGACCTAGAAGAATTAAAGAACAAACAAACAGAGATGAGCAATACAATAACTGAAATGAAAACGACACTAGAAGGAATCAATAGCAGAATAACTAAGGAAGAAGAACGGATAAGTGACCTGGAAGACAGAATGCTGGAAGTCACTGCTGTGGAACAGACTAAAGAAAAAAGCATGAAAAGAAATGAAGACAGCCTAAGAGACCTCTGGGACAACATGAAATGCAACAACATTCGCATTATAGGGGTCCCAGAAGGAGAAGAGAGAGAGAAAGGACCCGAGAATGTATTTGAAGAGATTATAGTCGAAAACTTCCCTAACATGGGAAAGAAAACAGCCACCCAAGTACAGGAAGGGCAGCGAGTCCAATACAGGATAAACCCAAGGAGGAACATGCCGAGACACACAGTAATCGAACTGGCAAAAATTAAAGACAAAGAAAAATTATTGAAAGCAGCAAGGGAAAAACGACAAATAATATACAAGGGAATTCCCATAAGGTTAACAGCTGATTTCTCAGCAGAAACTCTACAAGCCAGAAGGGAGTGGCATGATATACTTAAAGTGATGAAAGGGAAGAATCTAAAACCAAGATTACTCTACCCAGCAAGGATCTCATTCAGATTCGATGGAGAAATCAAAAGCTTTATGGACAAGCGAAAGCTAAGAGAATTCAGCACCACCAAATGAGCTCTACAACAAATGCTAAGGGAACTTCTCTAAGAGGGAAACATAAGAGAAGAACAGGACCTACAAAAAACCCAAAACAATTAAGAAAATGGTCATAGGAACATACATATCGATAATTACCTTAAACGTGAATGGATTAAATGCTCCAACCAAAGGCACAGGCTTGCTGAATGGATACAAAAACAAGACCCATCTATATGCCGTCTACAAGAGACTCACTTCAGACCTAGGGACACATACAGACTGAAAGTGAGGGGATGGAAAAAGATATTCCATGCAAATGGAAATCAAAAAGAAAGCTGGAGTAGCCATACTCATATCAGATAAAATAGACTTTAAAATAAAGAATGTTACAAGAGACAAGGAAGGACACTACATAATGATCAAGGGATGAATCCAAAAAGAAGATATAACAATTATAAATATATATGCACCCAACATAGGAGCACCGCAATACTTAAGGCAACTGCTAACAGCTATAAAAGAGGAAATTGACAGTAACACAATAACAGTGGGGGACTTTAAGACCTCACTTAAACCAATGGACAGATCATCCAAAATGAAAATAAATAAGGAAACAGACGCTTTAAATGCCACAATAGACCAGATAGATTTAATTCATAATTAAAGGACATTCCATCCAAAAACAGAAGATTACACTTTCAAGTGAAAACAGAACATTCTCCAGGATAGAACACATCTTGGGTCACAAATCAAGCCACAGTAAAGTTAAGAAAACTGAAATCATATGAAGCATCTTTTCCAAACACGATGCTATGAGATTAGAAATCAATTACAGGGGAAAAAAAACGTAAAACACACAAGCACATGGAGGCTAAACAATACGTTACTAAATAACCAAGAGATCACTGAAGAAATCAAAGAGGAAATCAAAAAATACCTAGAGACAAATGACAATGAAAACACAACAATCCAAAACCTATGGGATGCATCAAAAGCAGTTCTAAGAGGGATGTTTATAGCTATACCAGCCTACCTCAAGAAACAAGAAAAATCTCAAGTAAACAATCTAACCTTACACCTAAAGGAACAGAGAAAGAAAAAGAAACAAAACCCAAAGTTAGCAGAAGGAAAGAAATCATAAAGATAAGAGCAGAAATAAATGAAATAGAAACAAAGAAAACAATAGCAAAGATCAATAAAACTAAAAGCTGGTTCATTGAGAAGACAAAGAAAATTGATAAACCATTAACCAGGCCGATCAAGAGGGAGAGGACTGAAATCAATAAAGTTAGAAATGAAAAAGGAGAAATTACAACAGACACCGCAGAAATACAAAGCATTCCTAAGAGACTACTACAAGCAACTCTATGCCAATGAAATGGACAACCTGGAAGAAATGGAAAAATTCTTAGAAAGGTATAACCTTCCAAGACTGAACCAGGAAGAAATAGAAAATATGAACAGACCAATCACAAGTAATGAAATTGAAACTCTGATTAAAAATCTTCCAACAAACAAAAGTCCAGCACCAAATGGCTTCACAGGTGAATTCTATCAAACATTTAGAGAAGAGGTAACACCGATCCTTCTCAAACTCTCCCAAAAAATTTCAGAGGAAGGAACACTCCCAAACTCATTCTATGAGGCTACCATCACCCTGATATCAAAACCAGACAAAGATACTAAAAAAAAAGAAAATTACAGACCAGTATCACTGATGAATATAGATGCAAAAATCCTCAACAAAATACTAGCAAACAGAATCCAACAACACATTAAAAGGATCATACATCATGACCAAGTGAGATTTATCCCAGGGATGCAAGGATTCTTCAATATATGCAAATCAATCAATGTGATACACCATATTAATAAATTGAAGAATAAAAACCATATGTTCATCTCAGTAGTTGCAGAAAAAGCTTTGGACAAAATTCAACACCCATTTATGATAAAAACTCTCCAGAAAGTGGGCACAGAGGGAACCTACCTCAACATAATAAAGGTCATACACCAGAAACCCACAGCAAACATCATTCTCAATGGTGAAAAACTGAAAGCATTTCTTCTAAGATCAGGAATGAGACAAGGATGTCCACTCTCACCACTATAATTCAACATAGTTTTAGAAGTCCTAGCCATGGCATTCAGAGAAGAAAAAGAAATATAGGAATACAAATTAGAAAAGAAGAAGTAAAACGGTCACTGCTTGCAGATGACATGATATTATACATAGAGAATCATAAAAATGCCACCAGAAAACTACTAGAGCTAGTCAGTGAATTTGGTAAAGTTGCAGGACACAAAATTAATGCACAGTAATCTCTTGCATTCCTATACACTAATGACGAAAAATCTGAAAGAGAAATTATGGAAACACTCCCATTTACCACTGCAACAAAAAAGAATAAAATACCTAGGAATAAACCTACCTAGGGAGACAAAAGACCTGTATGCAGAAAACTATAAGACACTGATGAAAGAAAATAAAGATGATACTAACAGATGGAGAGATATGCCATGTTCTTGGATTGGAAGAATCAATATTGTGAAAATGACTATACGACCCAAAGCAATCTACAGATTCAATGCAATCCCTATCAAATTACCAATGGCATTTTTTATGGTACTAGAATAAATCATTTTAAAATTTGTATGGAGACACAAAAGACCCCAAATAGCCAAAGCAGTCTTGAGGGAAAATAATGGAGCTGGAGGAATCAGACTCCCTGACTTCAGACTATACTACAAAGCTACAGTAATCAAGACAATATGGTACTGCCAGAAAAACAGAAACGTAGCTCAATGGAACAAGATAGAAAGCCCAGAGATACACCCATGCACCTATGTTCAACTAATCTATGACATGGATGCAAAGATATACAATGGAGAAAAGACAGCCTGTTTAATAAGTGGTGCTGGGAAAACTGGACAGCTACATGTAAAAGAATGAAATTAGAACACTTCCTAACACCATACACAAAAACAAACTCAAAATGGATTTGAGACCTAAATGTATGACCAGACACTATAAAACTCTTAGAGGAAAACATAGGAAGAACACTCTTTGACATAAATCCCAGCAAGATATTTTTTGATCCACCTCCTAGAGTAATGGAAATAAAAAGAAAAATAAACAAATGGGACCTAATGAAACTTCAAAGCTTTTGCACAGCAAAGGAAACCATAAACAAGACGAAAAGACAACCCTTGAAAATGGGAGAAAATATCTGCAAACGAATCAATGGACAAAGGATTAATCTCCAAAATATATAAACAGCTCATGCCGCTCAATATTAAAGAAACAAACAACCCAATCCAAAAATGGGCAGAAGACCTAAATAGACATTTCTCCAAAGAAAACACACAGATGGCCAAGAAGCACATGAAAAGCTGTTCAACATCACTATTAGAGAAATGCAAATCAAAACTACAATGAGGTATCACCTCACACCAGTTAGAATGGGCATCATCAGAAAATCTACAAACAACAAATGCTGAAGAGGGTGTGGAGAAAAGGGAACCCTCTTGCACTGTTGGTGTGAATGTAAATTGATACAGCCATATGGAGAACAGTATGGAGGTTCCTTAAAAAACTAAAAATATAATTACCATATGATCCAGCAATCCCATTACTGGACATATACCCAGAGAAAACCATAATTTAAAAAGACATATGCACCCCAATGTTCATTGCAGCAGTATTTACAATAGCCAGGTCATGGAAGCAACCTAAATGCCCATCAACAGAGAAATGTATAAAGAAGATGTTGTACATATATACAATGAAATATTACTCAGCCATAAAAAGGAATGAAATTGAGTCATTTGTTGAGACGTGGATAGATCTAGAGACCGTCATACAGAGTGAAGTCAGAAAGAGAAAAACAAATATCGTATATTAACGTATGTATGTGGAACTTAGAAAAATGGTACAGATGAACCGATTTGCAGGGCAGAAGTTGAGACACAGATATAGAGTACAAATGTATGGACACCAAAAGGGGAAAACCGTGGTGGGTTGTGGATGGTGGTGTACTGAATTGGGCGACTGGGATTGACATGTGTACACTGATATGTATAAAATTGATGACTAATAAGGACCTGCAGTATAAAACAAACAAACAAAATGATAAAAAAAATCATCAACTTTAATGGGAAACTCTTTAGGACATTTTAAAAGATATGCTTATGGCAGTTACTTTTAGAGTTAAAGGACTCATATTCAAAAAAGTGTCAGACGCTTCTATTAAACAAATTTCAGAACGTATTAAAGTCTTTGAAATGTTATTATTTCTTATGTATCTCCAACAGGGATCTACTGTATGGTGCATTAACCAAACGTATTCTATCTCTGAACTATCCTCATACCTCTGCACCCCTATCCACAACACACACACACACACACACACACACACACACACACACACAAATGGAGAACTACTGTTCTGAAGAATGTACTTTGAAAAGAAATGATTTAGAATTATTGCAAATCCATACTATTATAATGAATATTGGACAATATTCTAATGGGATGGTACCAGTCTAGTCTTAATAAGAATTAGGTGATTAAAATAGTCAAACCTGAAATTCTTTCCCACTTAGTGTGAAATAGGAAGCACTACAGAATTTCATTTAACTGCAATGCTTGAAAAATGTAGTGTATGTTCAACAGAACTTTCTGGTTAACTTGTTTATTCAGTGAAACTTTTCCATGGTATGGTGATCCCTGCTGGGATAAAGGGAATTTTCTCTGAAACTCTGTTTCAGTGTGCACAGTTGTGCTAGCAGAGCTCCCAATTATATAGTTTTAGAAATCCAGAACTTCACTTAACACAAATCTTCAAAGTCACTACCTATACCAGTGGCAGCGATGTCAACAGTTTGTAGGAAAGTTTATAAAAAGGAAAGTTGCCTCTGATTAATTCTTCTAAGCAGAATAAAAGTAGAAGAAAAATAAATATTTTATTTTATTCTACAGACGTTTGAAGACACTGACAGGTGTTTCCAAACTAATCTTTAATTAGTAATGTAAGAACCAATGGTGGTTCTGAATAACAACTGGGTAATTAAAGTACTTATCAACTAACTGATAATTAAAATGTAAAATTTAAGTAGTTTCTATTTGCAAGCAAAATAAATCTCCAATGCATCTAGGCTAGCTCAAAAATTTTTTCTCCTCTCTTACCAAAACTGCAGAGTCACAATGGAGAAAATTTCACAAATTCTAAGAAAATATTACACTAATGTCTTAATTTGAACTCTCTAACATTGGAATAGAGCAATTCCTATCCCCAGAACATTATGAGACTTTCACTTTCCATCATTCTAGAACATAGGTGATTAAAAGGATATGAGGAGAAAGTCCTGGATTCTCTAAGGAATACAGGAAAACAAATACAAAAAATCCTCATATAAAGATACCAATGTCTAAAATCCAAAGAGGATTCACCAAGACAGAGCCTTTTCATAACACTGTACCTACCACCTCCATCACCACTACAAATCACCACCACCAACAGCATTAATAACAACAACTTAGCAAACTTTCCTACAAAGCTGCTCTAGTGTTCATTTAATACAGTGGTTGTCAAAGTTGAGCATGTACAAAAATCACCTGGAGAACATATTATAACAAAGTTTTTCAGCCCTACCCTTAAATATTCTGATTCAGTAGCTGTGGGATGGGTCACAAGAAATTTCAGTTCTAACAAGTTCCCAGATGATGCTGCTGTGCCTGGTCTGAGAACACACACTTTGAAAGAATCATTTAAAATATTTTAATATGATTTCACTCAGTGAAATTTACTATAGACCCAATTATGATGTAAATATAGTTGTTCTGAGTAGTCTTATTTTTCAAAATTCAAAATAGGATAGTATGACAGTTAAGTGTAATAAGAGAGAGGAATAACTATATTATAATGGATGCTACATAACTACTGATATAATACAATATACATGGGTACAGTATGACTTATCCCTGACAGCAGAAAAGATGTTTGGCTTGGTATCCCACCAGGCCAGTTCAGTTAATTGAACTAAGTACCTTCCAGAGCATCCGATCTCCTATTTGTACCCCTCACTATATCTATTCTTTCCTCTCTCCAGACGGTTTGTATCTTCTTCTTTGTCTGAAATACACTCCTTCAACCCACATGATTAACTCCTATTGTAACTATAATTATAATAGGAATTGAGAGTTCATCTTTAAAGTCAACTTTTCCAGGAGGTCTGTCTTGAAGTATCTCTTTGCCCCTGTAAAATATGTTGGGTCCCTTCCTTTCTCCACTCAGAGCATGCTGTGGTCATCTCTACCACAGCACTTACCAGCGCATGTTATAATTTTCTGTCTAGATATCTGTCCCTTGCCTGAGATTATGAGTTTCTGAAGAGCAAGGATCTGATCTTACTGCAGTTTGTATTTCCAGCCACTAGAATATGCCCTTGACAATGTTTTTGAATTAAAACAAAGTTTTTATTATTTTCAATCTAAGTCTGGAGATTTTATTTGTGGCTTCAGTTAAGTAGCTTTGGAATATGAATTTGCTTGTTCATTCAAATTTTAATTGACTGATCTCTATGTGCCACATATAATAGATATATTGATGAGGAAGCCCATGAGATTTCTATGCGTCTATGTCTCAACACTTGGTAGGGATGAAGATTAATATAAAGACAATTACCAAATAGTATGACAAAGGCTTTGATGGAGGTAGTAGAGATTCTGACAGAATTATATATGAGAACCAATTAACCCAGGCTTGGGGTAAGAAAGGATTCCTGAAAAAAGTAATTTTCTAAACTAGGGTTTATTGTGATAATCTGCTTCCCTTGGGTGTTTTATGTATTATCTTTATATATTCACGTCAAGCATAACCAATTACCTGGTCTACTGTTTGGGCTTCCAGAAAGTTATACTTAATGTAAAATGAGAATTAGAAAGAAGGAATTCATAAGCCGATTATGTGATATCAGATATTTAACTCTTTTTACATAAATAATTCTGGTCCCTTGTATTTGGAATTTTAAAATATTTTTCCCTTTTCCCCACCCTAGATTTTTATTCATTCATTTGGCATGCAAATAGGCAGATTTGAGACAATGATTACTTTCATTATATTGTAGTTATTTCTCCTATCACATTTAACTGTCAAACCATGCTATTTTGAATTTTGCAGGATAAGATTACTCAGAACAACTACACTTGCATTATAATGGGGTTCACATTAATAATAAGGTGATTCTACTCTTTTAGTATCACCTTTACCTTTGAATTGTCACTTTAAAGCTTACGTGCCATCGTGTGGTCTTCGGTGCCCAGAGTATTGGCATTTAAGATCTTTATCAGACATCTAAAACGAGGCAGTGGCTAGAGGCACAGAAAAGGGTGAAGATCATAAATGCGAAGAATACCATGGAAAGGTTCAATCCACAGTGTGTGAATAATTCACAAATACCAAATTGGTTTTTGAAGATTCTCCCATCATCACCCATTTTCCTTCCTTAGGATCTTTTCCTCCTCAGTTCATCTTATATCCTGTATATCTAACAGGAACTATGATAACGTATTAAAGAGCAGATTTTATTTCTTCAGGCAAGAAGAAATACACATATATTATTAAAGCAAGGGATAAATGACAAGTGTAAAAGGTTAAGTCTACCTCCCTTCTAATGCCTCTAGATCATTTTTATTTCTCTCTCGTCTGATTTAAGAGACGAGATGTTCTATTTTAGTTTCTACCCCTGGCTGCACATTAGAGTCACATGGTGTGGTAAGCAGAATAATGGCTCCCAAAGATGTCTATGTACTAAAGCTTGGAAACTGTGAATATGAGAGTTTACGTGTAAAGGGATATTAAAGTGGAAGATGGAATTAAGATTGCTAATTAGCTAACCTTAAAACAGAGATTATCCTGGACTATCTGTCTGGACCAAAGGTAATCATAAGATCCTGTACCCAGAAGATCATTTGTAGAGAAAACCAGAGAGATGGCAGCATAAGGAAGATTTGGGCCACTTTACCAGTTTAAAAGTGGGCCACCAGCCATGGAAAGCAAGCAACCTCCAGAAGCTGGAAATGGCAGAAAAATAGATTTCTCCTGGAGGCTCCAGAAAGGAATGCATCCTTCTGACACCTTAATCTTAGCCCAGTGAGATCCCTGTCAAATTTATGATCTACAGAACTGTCAGATAATAAATTAGTAAATTTGTGTTTCTTAAGCTGCTAAGCTTGTGGTAATTTGTCACAGCAGTAACTGAGACAATAAATCTGGGGACCTTTTAAAAATCCTGATGCCCAGATCATACCCCACAACAGTCAATTACATTAAAATCTCTGGGGGATGTGGATGGGGGTAGGATGAAATCCAGGCATCAATAATATTTTAAAGCTCCCTAAAGCAGGGGTCCCCAAGCGCCGGGCCACATAGCAGGAGGTGAGCAGTGGGCGAGTGAGCGAAGCTTCATCTGCAGCTCCCCATCGCTCCCCATTGCTCACACTACCACCTGCAACATCCTCCCACCCCCACCTCCCGTCTGTGGAAAAACTGTCTTCCATGAAACCGGTCCCTGGTGCCAGAAAGCTTGGGGACCGCGGCCCTAGAAGATTCCAATGTGCAGCCATATTTCAGAACTGCCACTGTACATATTCTCAGTGGTCTCCACGGGGTCCTAAACTGCCTCACAATGAACACTTCATTGTTGGTAAGGCTGGGCCCATATGATGTTCATGACTCACCCAAGTGTGCTTCCGGGAGCATCAAATATCACCTTGAAACGTCAGAAATACATAATCTGGGCCCCAACCTGACTCATTAAGTCAAAATCCAAATTTTAATACCAAGTCTAGATACGTAGGCAGATTAAATTTTAAGAAACAAATAGTGTGCACTGGCAGTTGCCTTCCACATCTAAAATGGCTCTACTATTTGCAATGGTTTTTAAATTGTTACCTAAAGAAAACATTTTAAAGCAGGCCCTCAAGGCTATCAGTTCCTTGAAGAAACTGCTTCCCTCCCTTCTTTCTTCTTTCTGCTCTCTCTCTCCCTCCCTACTTCTCTCTCTCTCTTAAATCTCTCTACTCTCTCACATCTCTCTCCCTCTCTCTCTCTCTCTCTCTCTCTCTCTCTCTCTCTCTCTCTCTCTCTCTGTCCCCCGCTCCCTCTTTGCTGATCCTCAGTGCCCAAGATATTTCCTTTCTGACTTACTAACTGCCTGAAATGACAGTAATTGTAACTGCAGCAATGATAAAAATAACTCACTGAAATGCATTATACTATGAAATAAAAATATAACTTAAAATGTCCCCCCCAAACCCTACCTTTTAATTTAGACTCAATGCTCTGTTTCTTTTTGCCCCAGACTAATTCCTCTTAGACTGGCTCAATATTTATTATTCTGTTAAAATTCTTAAATAATTCCAGACCTCTCGGGACTTTATTCCCATGAGCAAATAGATTCAATCATCAGAAATCTCTTGCTTACATAAATTTACATTCCTTTTACTCTAAATTATAATTCTTTAAATCCGGCCTCTGCAGAAAGAAATATCCTGTACTGGTAGAACTATATCATTTTATTCAAATTATTTTTCTCCAACCTGGGGCTGGAGAAACTAATGACAATGACATAGTAAGACGTGAAGGTGAGAAATATGAGACTGCAAATTGTGCTGCCATCCCCCTTCCTATGTTCACAGAAACATCAACAGGAGTCTCTCCCATGCTAAGCCCAAGACTCATTTCTGAAGTTTCTCAACACAGCACTTCAGGTAGCACACCACAACTAAGTGTTTTGGATTTTGAACTTTTTTTTTTTACCTTCATCGTTTCACCTAATCACTATGACAAACCAAGGAACTAGTTGTTACTATTCCCATTTTACAAACGAGGACACTAAAGTCTAGAGGTCATCAGCAAGGTAACCAAGGTCATGCTGTTAATAATAGGGAGACAGGATTTGAGTCAAGGTTTGCCTGGTTCCAAGACCCATGTTAAAACTCTGTTGCCTGCAGTGATATGACATGATTTGTTGGCCCTGGGAACGACAGGAAGCCACATATTAAAGGAATTTCCCTAGAGAAGTCTTAGGAAAAAAAACTTAGTGGGTCGAATTGACCACAAGGCTTTCTACCAAGTAGCCACATGTCTGTAAAACTGGGCTATGTAAGTTCTATGAAGAAGATCATTAGTAGAACTCATTCCAGCTCTAGAAATCTGTCCTTGCAGAGCATGCTGATGTACTGCTTATGTGATATCCAGCACTAAGAAACAAACCATGATGGTTTCAAACCACTGGCCTATTAGGCTGGTTACTTGCTGAAAGCGAACAAGTAATTTCCAATTACCAGGGAATCTTTATAATGAGTTTACGTACACTCTGCCCCCTGCATGACACTGCTTTTTCATAGCATCCAGTATAACTGAGGAGCTGCAATGAACAAGATGAGGCACTATCCAAACAGCCACCATCTATCTGTTACTGTAGAGGGAGGGAAGGGGAAAATTCAGAGATAACCTGCTGCACTTAATATGCAAGTATGGACAAATGGTTTCGGCTTCAAGATCATTATCCGGCAGGGTTTCTCAAAGGTCGGTCTGCCTATTAGCTAGTTGGCAACGCCCTCTGTCTCTCCTACCCAGAGACATCTGAAAGGCTGCTTCTGGAGAAAGTGACAGGCTGACTTGCTGGTCTTATTTACAGCCAGTAGGTGTTATAGGTCACACCCCTGACCGTGTCCATGCACATGTGACAGTATCTGTTGAGAGAGAAAGATGCAGTCTGTCCAGTATGCCACTGATTTCTAAGATGCCCCCAAACAGGGAAAACAGAAGTTAAAGATCACTGCCAGTTATGTGATAATTAAAATAGT
>NW_006784813.1:466503-513010 GCF_000442215.2 Lipotes vexillifer | reverse complement strand
AATGCCAAGCTCTGGGTCAGGCCTGAGTTTGAGTCCCGGCTCCAGCAGCTACTGGTTTTGTAATGCTAAGTCATTTACCAAGTCTGTGCCCAAAATTGTCATCCTATAAAATGGAATAATACCTAAGTCTCAGGGTTATTATTTTTTTAATAGTACGGTAATTTATGCAAAGTGCTTAGTGTGCTGCATGGAGCAGAAAAGACCATCAGAAAACATTAGTCTCCTTGTACTTCCTTTTCTGGGAGCCGGAACTTTAGATTATTCCTTTCCCATCCTCAGTTGCATATACTTCATGCCCTGTAGTCAGAGACTTCAGGGCCATGTGTTTTCACCAAGTACCGCATGGAACACAAATTCCTAATTACACTTAATGTTTAATGTCCATAACTACAGCCTTAAACAAGAGATTTCTGTTGCCACATATTATGGTGAAATATATTCATTAAAGAGTGACAGATTTCCAATGAGTTCCTACTATGTGACAGTTTCTGTGTAAATTGATAGGGGAAAAAGATTAAGACATAGTGTCTGCTCTGGAGGCACTAAACTCTAGCAGGAAAAAACATGTTAACTGAACCGTGTATCCCATATAGTCGTATAAAAATGCACGTGGAGTACAGAGGAGTGATCAGGAGTGAATCATGGGCAGGGGAGTATTTCAGATGAGCCCTGAATAATAAGTAGGATTTTAATAGGAGAGTAAGGGACACATCAGGCAAATAATTTGGAGACAGACTATGAAGAACCTAGAATACCAACATTTAGGTATTTAATATTTTGACTGGCAGGAACGTAAGGTGTATAAAGCAGGAGAGTGACAGAAGTATATCAACAGAAATAACTGTTAAAGTAAAGATTAAAGTCTGCACTTAGCCAGCCATACCCAATTTTCTATTCTGCTCATATTAGTGTGTGTGGAGGCTGCCAGATCTTTTCCTATTCATTTGTAAACGTATGTGGGTGCCTACACATTATAAATGCATTTCAGCGCATGACTTGCATATGCAAAGACATATAGGAGGTAGGTCCTCTGGAACGGCAGTGTGTGGAGCTCTGAGGACATTCTTCCCAGCAAAACAAAAATTTTATTGTTGAAAATTATAAAAAGCAATCATTTAAAGTCTATGGAAATTTTCCTAATAGCATAGAGCAAATGAAGAAATATTCACAAGAAAAACCTCAGTATGAACAGTGAGAGTCTACTATTTGAATCATGATCCACTCCCTTTCTCCCCTGGCCAACCCAGCGTGACAAAAACACCATTGCAAACCGGTGCAGCCAAGAACACAGGATTCACCATCTCCCCTCCTCCTATAAGGAAATATCCAAGAAGAGTACTTCTGGAATCACAGTCAACCCTGGGGTTCAGGAAGTCTGTGCTCATGCACTAAGCTGTACCTACTCAGGAGTGATCAAAGCAGGACATGGGGCTCACTTGAAAGCACTCTCCAAGGCCCACACAGACCCATCAACCCAGGGAACACTGCTCATTGGCACAAAGGGCTTAAATTCAACTTCTGACCAGATCCTGGCTGGCAAATAAGTTTCTCTGACCCAAGTGTGATTCCTAGGAATCCAGGTATAAAAATAAATTATACCTACTACTGGCAGTCTGGACAAGTATCAATGATCAATGCTTCACCCTCTCCATGACTGATTAGAGAGGTAACCACCAAGTTACTAGTTCCAGGCCGAATGCAGGTCATAAGAATGTAAACACCCTGAACAGTGGTAGTAGCCTATAAACTACACACATATCCAGCATTAAAGGGTAAAAATCTTACTGGCTGAGGGGACTTAAGCATAGTCTGTGACCAATAAATGGCTTAAGCTAATCACGGCTGACCTCTAAGTAGCCAAACCAAAAGATTAAAGCAAAGAAAAAAACATCTGAGCAAGGATATCGGAGGCTGCACACTGCAGGGTAAACAGACTTCACAGAATTTGTCACTAAACAAATTTAAATAATAACCAGTCAAATAGCGACAATAACCCTCCCTCCCTCCTGTAGGGGATGTGTATCCATAGTTGGTACAATACATTATCTACAAGGTACAGTTTTCAATGTAAAGTTAAGAGACATGCAAAGAACATAAACATGTCCCATACACAGGGAAAAGGCAGTAAAATCTAACTTTGAAGGGATCCATATTATAAGCATGCTCAAAGAACTTAAGGAAACTATGCTTAAAGACAAAGTAAGTATAGATGTAAAGATTCTACAAAAAATTTTGCAAAATAAATCCAGTAATATATAAAAAGAATTATACATCAAGACCAAGTAGAATTTATCCCAAGAATGTATGGTTAGGGTTTTTTTTTTGTTGTTTAATTGGAGTATAGTTGATTTACAATATTGTATTAGTTTTAGGTGTACGGCATAGTGATTCAGTTCCTTTTTTTTTTTTTTTTACTGATTATATTCCATAATTTCCTATGCTGAACAGTGAATCCTTGTTATATAGGATTTAGTAGTTTGTATCTGTTAATCCCATACTCCTAATTTGTCCCTCTGCCCCTCTCTCTCCCCTTTGGTAACCACAGTTTGTTTTTCATGTCTGTGAGTCTGTTTCTGTTTTGTAAATAGGTTCATTTAATTACTTTTCTGATTTCACTTATAAGTGATATCATATAGTATTTGTCTTTCTACATCTGACTTATTTCACTAGGTGTAATATTTTCTAGGTCCATCCATGTTGCTGCAAATGGCAACATTTCATTCCTTTTTATGGCTAATATTCCATTGTATATATGTACCACATCATCTTATCCATTCCTCTGCTGATGGACATTTCGGTTGCTTCCATGTCTTGACTACTATAAACAGAGCTACGATGAACACTGGGGTGCATGTATCTTTTCAAATTAGAGTTTTCACTTTTTTCTGGATATTTACCCAGGAGTGGGATCGCTGGATAATATGGTAGCTCTATTTTTAGTATTTAAGGAAACTCCATAGTGTTTTCCATAGTGTATGGCTAGTTTTACACCAAGAATCAATTAAAATAACAAACTATATCAACTGAACAAAGGACAAAAACTATGTGATCACCTCAGTAAATACAGAAAACATTTGACAAAAATCCAGAACCCCTTCATGATAAAAACAAAAAAACAAAAAAACTCAACAAGCTAGAAACAGAAGCCTCAGACAATTAAAAGACATCTACAAAAAACCTACAACTATCATCAAACCTAATGGTGAAAAAGATGAATACTTTCTCTCAAGATCATGAAAAAGATAAGGATGTCCACTCCTACCGTTTCTATTCAACATTGTACTAGGGATTCTAGTCAGAGCAATTAGTCAAGATAAAGAAACAGAAAGCTTCCAGGATAAAAAGCAATAAAACTATCTGTATTTGCAGATTACATGATTTTGTATCTAGAAAATTCTAAGAAATATACAAAAAAATATGTTAGAACTAATAAACAAGTGAAGCAGGGTTGAAGGATACAGGGTCAATATGCAAAAATCAATTGTATTTAATAGATAAACAATAAGGACCTACTGTATAGCACAGGGAACTATATTCAATATTTTGTAACAACCTATAATAAAAAGAATCTGAAAAAGAATATACATATACATGTATACCTGAACACTTTGCTGTACACCTGAAACATTTTAAGTCAACTGTACTTCAATAAAAAAAAGTATTTATATACACTAGTGATGAACATTCCAAAACTGAAATTAAGAAATCAATTCTATTTATAATAGATCAAAAAGAACAAAATACTTAGTTATACATTCATAAAAGAAGCATAAGACTCGCATACTAAAAACTACAAAACACTGTTGAAAGGAATTAAAGATCTAAATAAGTTGAAAGACTTCTCATGCTCCTGTGTCAGAAGACTCAAGATTTTAAGATAGCAATGGTATTCAAATTGATCTACAAATTCAACACACTTGGTAACAGAATCCTAGTTGGCTTTTTTGCAGACACTGACAAGTTGATCCTAAAGTTCACATGAAAATGTGAGGGGTGAAAAACAGTCAAAACGTTCTTGAAAAAGAAGGTGGAGGACTCACATTTCCCAATTTTGAAACTTACTATAAATCTATGATAATAAAACAACGAAGTACTGGCATAAAGATAGACTTATAGATCAGTGGCTAATTGATCTTAGACAAGAGGGTCAAGACAAGTAAATGGGGAAAGAATAGTCTTTTCACAAATTGTACTGGAACAACTGGATATCCACTTGCCAAAGAATGAAACCACACCTCACAATATATGCAAAAATTAACTTTAAGTGGCTCATAGACTGAAATGTAAGAGCTTAAAATATATAAATCTTGGAGGAAAACAGAGAGTAAACATCTCTTTTTTTACTTTAGGTTAAGCAATGATTTCTTAGATACAACACCAAAAGCACAAGTGGCAAAAGGACATACAGATAGATTAGACTCTAACAAAATTAAAAACTTTTGCACTACAAACTATACCATTGAAAAAGTGCAAAAACAGTCCACAGAATAGAAGAAACTATTTGCAAATCATGTATCTGATAAGGATCTTGTGTCTTACAACTCAATGATAAACAGACAAAAATGAAATTTAAAAATGGTCAAAGGATCTAAACAGACATTTCCCCAGATACAATACAGAAATGCCAATAAGCACACAAAGCAATGTTCAACATCATTAATTGTTAGGGGAATGAAATCAAAACCACACTGAGATATCTTTTATACAAACTAGGATGGCTACACTTAAGATATAAAACAGCAAGTGTTGACAAGAATGTGGAAAAATAACAATACGTTGCAGGTCAAATTTTAAATGGTGCAGCCCCTTTGGAAAATAGTTTATAAAATTATTAAATATAGAAATACTGTATGTCTCAGCAATTCCACTCTGAAGTATATGACCAAGAGAAATAAATCATTAGCCCACACAAAAACTTGTATACAAGTTCACAGCAGCTTTATTCATAATAGCCAAAAATAACCTATATAATATTCATGAAGGTAGAAATAACCCAAATGTCTATGGATTGATGAATGGATAAATAGTTGTATATCTATGCAATTTAATATTAATCATAAATAAAATGTAGAACTTAATTATCTTATAACATGGATGAACCCTAAAATTATGCTGAATGAAAGAAGCCAGTCACAAAAGGCTACAAATTACATGATTCTATTTATATTAAATGTTTAGAATGAGCATATCTAGAGGAAAAAAAGGAGATTAGTAGTTGCCTTGTGCTACATGGTTTGTGGTACAAGGAATGGGGTTATGGGAATGACTGCTATTGGGTATGGAATTTCTTTTGGGGTAGATAAAATGTTCTGTAAACAGGTTACGATGGTTGCACAATCCTATGAATATACTAAAAACAGAATTTTATACTTTAAATTACTATATTTTATGGCAATTTAATATCTCAATAATCTGTTCATAACATACAATATTGAATATGTTTCTAAATATGTATTTTAATACATTTAATTAACCATATTTTAGATATATGCAAATAAATGATAATATATAAAACATATATCTGTGCATATGACATGCTTATAATTTAAGTATGTATTCATTTAACTTATATTCATTTTATAAATTTAACACATTTAAAGATTATTTTAACATAAATAGCATTATGATGTAGCATACTGTTCTGAAAATTACTTTAAAACATAATAATCATATTCCACTTTCCCATCCAGAACATACAACTCTATTTCATTTTTGTTTTTGGCACTGTAGTATTACATATTACTGATTTACCATAAACTATTGAGCAATTCCCTTACTGATGGACTTTTAGTTGCTATTCATTTTTACCAAAAAATATATATATATATCTATTTATAAAATAAACATTTTGTTCTTATTTATCTGTGCAAATATATTAAAATGTTCCTAGAAGTAGAATTACTAGGTCAAAGGTTGTGCACATATTAAGTTTTGATAAGTGCTCTGAAATTACTTTACAAAAACACTATAGAAAATCTCTATTCCCAACAATATTGGAATTGAAGCATAGTGTTTAAAAGAAAGGGGGTTGTCAATGTCATTCATATCCAAGCTCCACCAGTGTTAAGCTGGGTTACTCTGTGAGAGATATTTAACCTTATAAGTTTCATAAAGATGATGTTAAGATTAGTAATATGATGTCCAATTCACTGTAAATGTTCAAGCGAAGTTATATATCATTTTTAAGTCAGTCACGATGAAGTTTCCTATTTCTCCACATTTTACCAATAGGAGATAACATCATTTTATTTAGTTTTTCCATTTCACTGATGAACAGTAAAAAACAATCTTATGTTTAGATAGCGGGTCTTAGAGTCAGAATACCTGAATATCCATCACTATCAAACTGTGTGAACTTGGTCAGACTAATTTTCTGTGTAGCAATGCCCGCATCTCTAAAATGAGGATACAATTTTACGAGGTTGTTATGAGAAGCATGAGTTAATTGTTTAGAAAAGTGCCCCTAACCATAATTAATAACTAATAATTTTTATTTATTTTATTGTTATTTCCCTGATAACTTTCACCACCAGAGAGGTTAATATTTTTATTGGCTAATTTGCTTCTTTAGTGACATGCTTATGGGATGTTTGCTGTTTTCTTATTTATGTGTTGGAGCTCTTTTTACAACTATCAATACTTTTCTTGCTATAAATGTTGCAAATATTTTCCCCCAACAACTCACTTGTCTCTTCACTTTGTTTAATTTTATTCCATTTCTTACTCCCCCACCACCACTTGCTTTGTTTCAAACACCTGGCCTCCTAAATGTACTTTGAACATACAGGTTTTGAAGTGGCTCCTCCCTTTGCCAACAATGCTCTTCCCTAGATGCTCACCCTCTGCGTTCTCTAGGTCTTTGCTCATAAGCTCATATGTCACCTCTTATTAAGGCCTACACTTAACACTGTAAATAATTCCAGTGCACTTCCCCTCCTGCCAAAGCCAAGCCAGATCAGCCTTCCTATACTCTATTCTTTTATCATAGCACTTAGGAACTTCTAACAGACCATATATATTCTTTTTTATTTTCTGTCTTTTCTACTAAAATTTAAGATTCACAAGAGTAGGAATTTTTGTCTGTTTTTATTACCTAGGTATCCCCAAAAGCTAGAACACTAGTTTGTACATGTTAGGCATCTAAAAATATTTGCTGAATCATTTATGATTACTTTTTCCAAATAAGTTTTCAATGTTTTATGTTATCAAATCAGAAAAGAGATATATTTATGAATACATTATTTTTATCTCATTTTGGCAAGGTGTGAGTACCCTAAGATTGAGCAAATATTGTCTTTTGTTTTCTTATTATTCTTTCACTGTTGACTTACACTTATATTCTGGCTCCAACTAGAGTATAGTTTGGATAAGGTAGAAAATCTAAAAGATGTTTTTATTGAAAAATTAGATGTCCTAACAGTAATTATCAGACAGTTCATTCTTTACCCACTGATGATCAGCATGACTTTTATCATATACTCAATCTCATTTGTACAGATTTCTGAATTCTATTCTCTTTTACTCTATGGTAAATTTATTTAAATTAATTTTATACCTAAAATTGTAACAAATTTATAGATGTATTTGGAGACGGTTGTTCCATATTTACTAGTTGAGTCCCTTTTGGTTTCTAAGAATATTAATCCCCTAAACTTTGTTCAGTCCTTCTGGAACTTCTATTAGCTGATATTAAATCTCCCATATGTATATTCTGTATCACCTCAATTTCATAACTTATCTTTTATTTATTTGATATTGTGAGATCTCATCTACTTAATCATTCAAGTTTATCTTCTGTTTGGGTCTAATCAATTACACAAAACTTTTACTGATATATTTTAACATTTCATATTTCTTACATATAGAATGGCTCAAAAGCATACATGGAGACTCTAAAGAACGTTATAAAATGAACACCTGTGATAATTTCATCCAGAAAAAGAAATGAAACACTTCTCTATGCATTTTGAAAATCTGAAATTTTTTAGAAAATATTTTGAAATAATCTTACTAACTGTATATTCTTATGTATGCTATTGAACTCATCCACTTTAAAAAAAATAATTTACTCCATTTCATTTCTAGAAGTCCTATCTGATACTCTTTAAAATGTGCCAGGTCATTTTTATGGTTTCTTGTCCCATACACACATTTTTCTAGTCTGTCTTCTATTTCTTTAAACATAAAAAAAAAAAAAAAAAAGCCTAATTTTATAATAGCTGTTTTGGTAATCCCAATATCTGAAGTCTGAGAGTTTGTTATCCCCACATATTATTGTAGAAGGTAGAGTAATGGACTCCCCAAAATATTCACACCCTTTTCCCTGAAACTGTGAATATGTGCCTTACAAATATGACAAAAGGAACTTTACAGACATGATTAAATTTAAAGTTTTGAGAGGAGGAGATTATTCTGGATTATTGGTGTGGGCCCAGTGTAATCACAAGGGGTCCTTACCATGGGAAGGCAAGATGGTCAGTCAGAAGAGAAGATATAATGATGGGAGCAGAGGTGGAAGTAATATGAGGAAGGGTCCATGATCTAAAGAACGTGGGCGAGCCTCTACATGTTGGAAAAGGCAAGGAAAGAGATTCTCCTTGAGAGCCTCCTGAAGGAATACAGTCCTACTGACCCCTTTATTTTGAGGACGCTTGACCTCCACAACTATAAGATAATAAGTGTATGTTGTTTTAAGCCACCAAGATTGTGGTAATTAGCAATGGTAGGACACCAATACAGTTATTTTGGTAATTTCTTACTTCCAGCACCTTTTCCTATGTGTTTCATTATTTTTTCATTGTGATTTCCCTAGAAATATTTGTTTTCCCTAGAAATAATTTGTGACAATTTTTCATGACAAACGTTGAAGGTGAGGTCTCTGGAGAGCATTTACTTCTATCAGGGCCTGAGGGCCACCACCAAACCTAGTCTATTATAAAGCTTTTTCATATTGTGAGTGTATTTTGGAACCAAGTAAATTGCCCAGCTTGTATTTTTGTGCCTTCTCTTTTTTATACTATCATCTTTTTTCCTCCCAGATCTTATTTTATGTTCTCATGTCTTTGGTTGTTTGTAAGATAAAGCATCAGTACAGCATTATAGATAGATGGAATGGTTTGCCCAGTTAGGAGTACAGTGGTCTCTGTAACAGGCCATCTTCTCCAAAGAGATGCCTCAGAAATGTTAGGAAGTGGGAAGGCTTCTAATAGGTTGCCTGAGAAAAGAACAGTGATGTTCTCTAGGCATTCACACAGTTATCTTTTATTATTATTATAGTTACCTTGCTCCTGCATTATGGTCACTTTTTTTCTCCTCTTTTGTTGTTGTCATTGTGTCTGTTGTTGCTGTTATTGCAATGGCCTGTGTTTTTCATCTTCCCTGCACCGCTTAAGGAACCCAAGAGTTTAAAGGAAGTAGTTTGAAGTTATAATCAAGAAAGAAATGGTGGCTACATGTAGTATAGATATTATGGATACCTGAGAATATTATGTTATCATTAAGCAAATGCCAGAGAATGGCAATATTTTGCTTTCCAGAAAGAAGTTAACAATGTCGGAAAATGGATTCCATATTCATATCCTTTCTAAAGGCAGATGCTAGCATGACTTGGAGTTTTTCCAGGTTTAAAGACTATCAACTTTATCAAGAATCCTCAACCAAAGACAGTTGCTTCCTTGCTAACATCTGTGCAGCAGCAAGATGCCAGAAAGAAATCAAGCCAGGGTATGGTAATTATGCTATGGATATACTGGTACCCTAAAGGACACTGGTTTGTTAGCATTATGAAATTTAACTATTTACTATTACTGAACAGGTGTATTGTCCTGTAAAGTAAGCACTGCTATATTACAGATGTTTTAGAGAAAGATAAATGTCATAATTATAATTAACTTCATATGTGTGTGTGTTTTTATATATATACACCACATTCATTTAATAATAATAAACTTTTTAACTGTACTTAATTAAATATCTGAAGTTATGCATCTGGAACCTAGTAGTCTGTATTCAAAGTAGCTAGGTCAGATACCAAAGCTATCCAAAAATAAATGCTTATCTCTTTGATTGGTACACCTGAAATGCACATGTGTATGTGCTATGGTACAAGTTGTAAGTCAGGCCATCTTAAATAAATTGGTTAAGATCTATCAACACTTTTCTTAACTTAGTTAATTGAATCAACAAATACTGAGTATAATGCCCTTTCCTAAATGCTCAAGATACATCAATGAACACAGATGAAAAAGATATTTTACCTTCTGGAACTCACAACCTAACAAGTAAATTATTATACGTACATCATTCATAAAAATGGTAAGTATTATGGCAGAAAAATTAGAGTATGCTGTGAGAGGTCAGGAGTGGTGGGGGTCTTGCAGTTTTAAAGAAGGTAGTTAAGGTGGGCCTTCTGAGAAGATATTAAGTGAACAGAAACTTCAAGGAGTCCTGCGCTTATCCAGGTGGATATCTGGAGGAAGAGCATTCCATGCAGAGGGAACAGAAAATGCAAATGTCCTGAGGCAGAAACACGTCTGGCATAATTGGGTAATAGTGAAGAATTGGGTAATAGTGAAGAAATCGCCTAGAAGTTTCTAGGAGTAGAGTAGGAGAGAATCACGGGAGTCGAGATCAGAGGGGGGATTAAAGGGACAGATGCTGAGGGACCTTGTGGGTCACTGTGTGGATGTGGACTGTTCTATGAATGAAATGGGGAGCCAAGGGATAATTTGTGTTGAACGTTGACTTTAACCTGACTTGTATTTTAATTGGATCACTCAGACTGCTGAGCCGAGAAAAAATAATAGTTAGAAAAGGGTAGAAACAGGTAGCACATTAATCAGGCCACTGTATTACCCAGGCAAGAGAGTGGCTTGGATCGGTGTGGTAGCAGAGCCAGTAACAGATAAACAGACTCATTTCTTAGAAGGTGAGGTTCCAGTATATTGTGATATGGAACAGAACTCTTTGCCAAGTCAGTTGTGTGTGAAACCACTTCTGCCTGTGTAAAGATCAGTTCTACAACACTGATGCTGCTGGAGGAATACCTGTGCCTTTAACAGGCAGAACATTTCTAAATATGATAGAGTGTATCATCAAGGACATCGATTTATTCTAATTCTAGATTATGAAACTGACCTTCTGACTTCCTAAATAAATACCTTTAGTTGAATACAATAACTAATCTCTTCAACTTCAATACCAAAAATAGATAACTGAACTTTTAATGTACTTCTAATTACGAGTTTTAAAATAAACGAGAAAATATTTGCCTTGGTTTCCATAACAGTTATGGTTAAGCCCTAAAGGTGTGGGAAGAAGGGAGAAAGCACAGCAGGGTTAATGGCTTTCAGAAATAACAGTCCTATTTTCTAGACCAGATTCAAAGTGCAAATAGAGAGGAGAGTGACTGAGCATGGTGACCTCAGCATGACTTAAAATTTAGAAAGCAAGAGGAGTATTGATCTCTTCTCCTTCTATCAAAAACTAGAGACAGTCACAATTTATTGTTCTGCCTTTTGAGTAAGCACCATGGCAGAAAAGCAAGAAGGAGGGCTTCACTGAAGCAAAGCCAGAAAGGTTGTTTAGCTACAGTAAATTAGGCACTGTTATGCCTCAGTACGTTGTAAATTTATCATTGACCTCTGTGTGCAATGGACATGGAGTCAAATACAAACTCTACCCCTTCTTTAGCCACGTGTCACCTTAGCTAAAGTAGTGTCACCCTCTTTTAGGTTCCTTATTTTTAAAACAGATGTAAAATCAATAACTACCACATTAAGCTGTTTTGAGGATTATAAAAGATAATGTATGCAATGCATACAGCACAGTGATTGTCATATAGGAAGAATTTAACAAAAGGAGCTATTAAATTTTAATTGTTATTAAATTTTGTGCAGTAGACAAAAGATCCATCCAACTGGTTCCATGGAATCTTGAAAACAAAACACGATGTCTGAATTTGCATCTTTTCACATGGTCAGTGAAATGGTGTGCAGACAAAGATAATGGAATTGGTTACTTCCCTCATACCAAAAATCAGGGTCTGAGATATGCACTCACGAATTATGTCACTATTCAGATTTATTAACTACAGTACAGTTTTGAAATTCAATGTATATTTATTTTGTGGCAATATCTATATATTAATGAAACACAGTAATATAGTATGAATGAATGAGTGAATGAATGAAAGCAATAAATATTACCAGAATGTATAAATTATCTGGGCTCATTCTTAGTTCATAAATCCCAGAGGAGGAAGGAAGGAAATTTACTTATTAATTTTACACAGAAATATTTTACATTTGAATAATGATTGAACCTAATTCAGATTATATTCTGAACATCATCTAAAATTATATAAAAATCTCATGATCATTTCATCTTTCTTTACTAGCTATCATTCACTCTCATTTTGTTCATCTACTGAAATAATATTACATAAAATTGGATTTCACTGTCCTTTATGCCCACTTAAAAAAAAAAAAAGGTAACTAAGACAACCCACAGTGTACATCATGTATATTTTCTGGAACAGGAAAGATAATGCCTAAAGTGGGAAACTGAACAGTTGGTATCCTGTTGGGAGGAATTATTTTTCCAGTTGCAATAATAACTTGATGAGGTTGCTATTATTTTCCACCTCAAGTTGTGTTTATTAAAATGATTTTAAAAGGCAATGAGGTGGAGAATGTATTGACAATCAGGCTAAGTGGCTACATACTTTAATTCTCTGACAGAAAGGGCAAAGCAGTGAGAAGGGCTTTGAAGTGAGAAGGGCTTTTCTAATGGTACATGCCGAAGCAGACATACTCAAGATGGAAATCTGAACAAGCCAGGAGTGGTACGATAATGTTCAGAGTGCCAGTTGTAAGTTCTCCGTAAGTCCCAGAACTAACACCACCTCAGAATGTTAGGGAAGGCTTTATGGATGGATATGAGATTCATTTTGAGTCTTGAAGGATAGGAGAGATCTGAATATGTAAAAGGGAAATGGAAGCTAGAGTTGGAATCAGACGAACCTGTGTTTAACTTTTTGTTCCACTATTACAAGCTGCATGACCCTTGGGAAATCTAGGTTACTTCATTATATATTGGAATAATACCAGAATCTCTCATGTGAGTTCATTGTGAGATTTCAAGGAGATGATGCACATAATGTGTCTCACATAGAGCCTCACATAGCAAGTTCTCAGTAGATGGTGGAAATTGGTTGTGTTTATTTTTTCTAAACTAATCATCAATTAAATGAGGAAAACAACCTCAGGAGTCTACTGAGCTGGAAAGCATCTAACAGAGTAACTAGTTATTAGAAATTTAATACAAAAATTTGCATATGCATTTGGAGATGAGCTTAAGGTCAGTGGGTTTATAGATGATTATGAGAGAAAAGCACAGATGCTGGGACTTCCCTGGTGGTCCAGTGGTTAAGACTCCGCGCTTCCACTGCAGGTTCCATGGGTTCGATCCCTGATCAGGGAACTAAGATCCCGCATACTGTGTGGCATGGCCGAAAACAAAACAAAACAAAAACCCAAACAAACAAAAAAGAAAAGCGTAGATGTATGTAACTTCAATGGAACAAAAAAGGAAAAAAATTGCTTAGTACTAAAAGATGTTGGTTAAATGCTCTGAGATAGGAGGCCTATAGGCCTTTTGCTTTCTTATTAGATTAGCAATGCATTTAATCATCTGTAGCAATTGTATCACAATAATATAATGGCCGCCACATGAGGTGTTGACAAAGATTCTGAATATACAAGCCTGTGCACCAGAGTGTAATGGGGGCATTATTTCCTCTGGGTAAGATTCATTTCTTTTGCATGAAAACACCCAGTGCTTTTGGTTTTTCAATTCCACATTTCTCATGGAAATAATTTATGGTAATATAGGCAGATAGCACAGAGCATGTAAGGAACTTAAATTAATTTGAGTCTCAAATGAGAAACGCTGGAGTGTTGACAATAGCAAGATAGTTCTTAGGAAATGGAGCAGGTCGCTTTATTTTTCCTCACTGATCAACAAGGGACTTAGCTGAAAGGGATGGTTAAGTGGCTGAAGTTTTAGTTTTCACTACCTTCTCCTCCAGTGAGACAATTACTTCCAAGGTCAATTAGCCTTCCCAAATCCATAGATAAAATCCCATGTAGCTGGGCTTCCCTGGTGGTGCAGTGGTTGAGAGTCCGCCTGCCGATGCAGGGGACACGGGTTCATGCCCCGGTCTGGGAAGATCCCACATGCCGCGGAGCGGCTGGGCCCGTGAGCCATGGCCGCTGAGCCTGCGCGTCCGGAGCCTGTGCTCCGCAACGGGAGAGGCCACAACAGTGAGAGGCCCGCATACCGCAAAAAAACACACACACACAAAAATAAAAAATAAAAATAAAATCCCATGTAGTTGACAGCATATAAGGTATTGTTAAAGCGAGTCTCAAACACAAGTCTATCTATCAGCTTGATAAGGGCATTAAAATAGTCCATGATAATATTGTCTTTTGGCTTTAGTTTCAACTCCTCTTTTTTCCTTTCCTGGATTTAGAGTCACTTGAAATTAAAATAAAGACTTTGAGAAAGATTTTTGCAGATTACATATTTTGAGATACATGTTATTAATAAGGTTTGAACTCCAGGCAGTTGAGCTACAATATTGTTTTGCTAGAAATAAATCATGACATTCAAGTTAAATTTTCACCTATATAATAAATTTGTACTCCTCCACAAGAAATATTATATTCAACATGTAAAAATGATTGACTTTTTGGACTTCCCTGGTGGCACAGTGGTTAAGAATCCACCTGCCAGTGCAGGGGACATGGGTTCGAGCCCTGATCCAGGAAGATCCCACATGCCGCGGAGCAACTAAGCCAGTGCGCCATCACTACTGAGCCTGGACTCTAGAGCCGTGAGCCACAACTATTGAGCCCATATGCCACAACTACTGAAGCCTGTGCACCTAGAGCCTGTCCTCCTCAACAAGAGAAGCCACCGCAATGAGAAACCCACACTCCACAACAGAGAGTAGCCCCCGCTTGCCGCAACTAGAGAAAGCCTGCGCAGAGCAACGGAGACCCAACACAGCCAAAAATAAAAAATAAATAAATTTATTTTTTAAATGATTTTTTTTTTTTTTTTTTTTTTTGGCCACACCAAGTGGCATGTGGGATCTTAGCTCCCCGACCAGGGATCGAACCTGTGCCCCCTGCTTTGGAAGCATGGAGTCTTAACTCCTGGCCAGGGAATAAATCATAAAAATGATTGATTTCAATGAATGAGAACAATTGAAAAATCCAATTCTAAAATTATATTGAATATATAATGTAACCTGTCTTCAAACCAAGAGATTTAATTTCAAACAGACGGAAAAACATTTTGTAAACTATTCCGATCGTTCTGATTTTGACTTAAGCAGAAGTTGGTTCTAACAAAAGCGACTAAGATTACTCACATATGCCACATGTATCTTTACCCAACCAGAAGCAGCCATCAACTAGTTGATCATAGAACATTTAATCCCGTTGAGTCTGGATCCACCCACAGAATCTGTTTTAACCCAGAACTCAAGTCAGTCCCAACAGTTCATCCCTTAGCACCTATTACCATTCCCTGCCTTTGCAAAAACAATCTTTAAATTGGAGAAGCAAACACAAATGGTCACCACAACAGTGTTTAAGTTGTCATAATTCTGAACAAAAAACCAAAATAAACTTGAACACCAAACATTTCCTCATGCCAGGTTTGGGTATTTCATTTTGTGAAGATCATTGTCCAAATGCTTCTCATGATTAAGCATGCAGTATTACTGCTCTGGAAAGATGGGCTAATGTAACTCCATAAGGTTTTATGATACTCATTACCAACAACTCAGTGTGCACCTAAACGATCTCTGAAGAAAGAACAATGTGCTCAATTGCTGTTTCAGAGGCAAATAAATACAGTGCTAACACTGCTGTGTGTCTTTGGAGGAAAAAAATCCTAAATACTCCATATGTCTAATAGCAAATGCTTCTGGATGTTCTTCCTGCATCCCTCACAGCATCCTGTCAGCACTGAGATACATACAGAATGAAAGCGACTTCAGAGGGAACCACATATGCCTAGCAACAACTGACAACATAATCTTTTGCATAAACTGAATGTCTTTTAAACAGACATAATTTTTTCAGAGCAGTTTTAGGTTCACAGAAAAAGAGAGGAAGGTACAGAGATTTCCCATACACCTCCCACCCCCATACATGCATGGCCTCCTCCATTATTAACACCCCCACCAGAGTGGTACATTTGTTACAATTGATGAACCTACATTTACACATCATAATCACCCAATGTCTATAATTTACATTAGGTTTAACTCTTGATGATGTACATTCTGTAAGTTTGGACAAATGTATAATGGCATGTAACCCATCATTATAGTATCATACAGAGTAGGTTTCACCACCCTAAATAGACTCATTTTGTAGAGGGCTATAAAAGATGAGTATTTTAATGGATGGGGAAGGAAAAACAACATCAATACTACTTCTCTGCTAAGGAATTATTGCATACCCTTGAAAAATGCCACAAGGATATGGTAGGTTCAATGGAGATGCTGTGGATATCTGACGAAGCGGAATCCCTTTGGCCTTTCTCTACAATCTCATGCAGCAGAACACCCTGAGAATCTCTTTACATTGCAAGAGAAATAAAAATCATGAGAACATGATAGATCAAAAGGGTCAAGCCTGGGAAATGAGAATTGATTGCAAAAGTGTTGTTATATTCATATAGTAGAATACTTTTCAGCAATTACAAAGAATGAACTACTGATATATGCTGGGTTAAGAGTTCTATAGATGCGCATTCTGTCAAGATTTTTTATGATCAGATTTTCTGTATCTTTACACTTTTTATTTGCTTGACCTATAACTGAGTGATGTAATAAAATGGCCCATCACAATTCTCAATTTTTCAACTATTCCTGTAGTTTTATTGACTATTCTCTTTGTGTTTTTGAAGCTATTTCATGAGGATCAAGCAAGATAAAATTGTTATGTTTCCCTTGGGAACTGCACCTTTATTATGTTATGACTACTTGCATTTCTAGTGATGCTTTTTTCCTGGTAAGTTTTCTTCTTTTTCTATATTAATAGTTATTCAAACTTTATTTTATCATTTTCCTGTGAGATTTCTTCTCCATCCTTATACATTCAGTATTGTCTTTATGTTTTAGATGAATCTCTCATAAACAACATAAGTTTGATTTTTAATCCAATGTGATAATTTTTCTCATTTAGTTACTGAATCTATTTTCTTTACAACTGTTTTGATTATGGGTGATCCAGTTTGTTTCTAATATATTTTGTGGGGGTTTTTGTTGTTGTTTTGTTGTTGGACTTCCTCCACATTTCCCCTCATCTTCTTGCCTTCAATAAATTTTTTAACTTGTTCCCATTTTTATCCTTTACTAACTTAGAAGTTTTAAAATAGGATTTTTGAGTGTTTAACTTCAAAACTTTTACAGATATACTTCACAAATTCTAAAGTTCCTCAGTTTCTTTATATTCTATACAAATGAGATTTAGTTAAATGCTTTACCTCTGCCTCTATGCCAACTTGTATGTTATTTTTACCCAATATTTTAAATACTTCATTGTTTATCACTACAAACTAAGGATTTTGTAAGTACAGACATATCTCATTTTATTGTGCTTCACTTTATTGTGCTTCGCAGATATTGCATTTATTACAAATTGAAGGTCCATGGTACCCCTGCGTCGAACAAGTCTATTGGTGCACATTTTCCAACAGCATTTGCTCACCTCCTGTCTCTGTGCCACATTTTGGTAATTCTTGCAATATTTTAAACTTTTTTGTTATTATTATATTTGTAAGGGTGATCTGTGATTATTGATCTTTGGTGTTACTACTGTAATTGTTTATTTTTCTTTTTTAAATTAAAGTATGTACACACTGCACATTTAATAGACTATAGTATAGCATAATCATAACTTTCATATGCACTGGAAAACCAAAAATTTCACATGACTAGCTGTATTGTGATATTCACTTTATTGCCGTGGTCTGGAACAAAACCTGCAATATCTCTGAAGTAAGCCTATACTGTTTCACCAAAAAACGATTTGTCTATCTTTATCCCATGTTCATCAATTTCTATATACATTTTTCCTCCATGCAACTCTGACTTTCATCTTTATGTTAGTTCCCTTACAATTTTTGTTCATCTAACAATGTCTTTAGCTCATCTTCATTCTTGAAAGGTAACTTATCTAGTTACATAATTCTATACTGACCAATTACTTTTCTCAAATATTTGATTAAATTATATAAAAATTTAATTAAATTTAATAGCTTCCTTAATTTTCATCTGGGGGCTGGGACTGCTGTACTGTCAGAAACAGAGTTATTTCATGTTACAATTATTTTCTTGGCCCAGTGTTTTCTAGAATAAGCTTTATAATTAGGGTTAGGTGAAGGATGAATAATTTTGTTTCAGGTTTTTTTTTAATGTTTAATGGTTTAATATTATTAAACACATATCTTTTGACTCGAAGTCTCTAAATAAGCATCTTCATCCATATTATATTTTGTTTTATTTCTCATTTTATTCATGACCTGGCCAGGGAAAAGGAGTACCCCTCAGAAACCACAATGCATGATATAGTATCTTAAATAAAATGCACTCTCAAAAAATATTAAGGCATTAAATTAGTAGATAAATGTCTTTTCACTTCCCTTCTGTGGTTTCTCTCCTTCAGAATTCTTTGTTGTCATGTTAAAAAATAAACTATGCCTAACCCAAAATAGGTTACAATAAATGTGCACTGAGTATTTATGATGTTATATGTTATTTCTCCCTTTAGAATTCCCACTTTTAACAGATGAAAAGAGTAAAAGGTCATGCCTCTTTACTGATGAAATTTTAGGCATCAGGAAAAGGGCAGTGGGCTGATTATTTCAGAATTCTTTGTGCTGCCCAGATCATACCACAGAGATCTCAATTTAATCTGCCTAAGCATAAGGTTAGCTCTCCTTCTACATTAAAAATTTGTCAGTCATCAATAATCAGCAACATTTCAATGTAAGGAATGCCTGAGACTGGGAGAAAACAAGAACCTAATTAAATCAACACCACAGCCAGATGGAAGAGAACCATTGTTTATTCCTTGATTGCCAAATATTAATTGGCAGAGTATGTTTTCAATAAATATTTGTTGAATAATGAATGAATGAGTGAAACTAATGGATAGAAATCTTATTTCATGAAACCAAAGCAGTTTCAGAGACAACAGATAAAATCATGAAATCTAGCTTTCAAGCCTTGGTTTAGGAGTGTCACTCCCAAATGGAAGCTTAATTTGTAAAACAGATCAATATAACGCTCCACCTACTCTCCTAGGTCATCCCTGAGCCTTCAATTCTCTATTTTTGGATAGAAGGAATCTAAGACCCAAAGAGAAGGTACTGCCTATGGCAAACTTACTGACTAGCATGCACTGTGCTGGAATCCTGTTCCTCTCACCCTGGTCCAGTGCTTTTGCTTTTTCCCCTTAGTGCCTCCATGATGTTACTGGAAATGTCCTCCCAGGCACTCAATGACTATGTTTACTATTAAAATAGTATTTCAAGTGACTTCAGGAAACTTAAAAATCTCCCTGAGATAATGACTTCTCTTTGTTCTTTTCATTCTCAGCTAAACTGAGGTAGAATAATACCTTAACAAAAAAATTCCCAAGACCCAGCAAAAGCACTTTGTAAACAAGGGTATAGAGGGTGGTAAATAATTACTTTTTTCTCTTTTGTCCGTATAAACTCTAGAATTAAAGATATTTGCTGTTTGGATTAGGACATTCAAAACCGTCTGGCCTTGACCTATTTGAAACATTAAAGAAAAAGGCAAGTTATTTCATAAAAGAGCATATAAATTGCAGTAAAAAGCATATCCTTTAATAAGTTCTCTTCTACCCAACCATCATTTCTCCTTCCCCATCCTGAGGATATGGGTTGTTGTGGGATGTTTAGAGAGATGAAGTAGATTTCAGGGGACCTGAAACATAACTGTAATTTTAGAGTTCATGAAATACTGCAAATGCATTTCTTTTGAGTTAAACAAAGACCAGACTTTTGCTTGGTTTCAATGACACAGAGTACATCGTATGAGCAATAAAAACCTCCTAATATTCTGCCAGACAAATAATATTTGTCTTAAATTGTGTTCCTTAGGACCTAAAGGTCACAGCCACAGGTGAAATGGATCCTAGATGGTCGTAACAATGTCCAAAGCAATAACTTCTGCTACGACTATCATTGACTCTCCTGGGAAATCTTGAGTCCTCTGGCAACACAAGAGGACACTCTTCTGAGATTGAATTGATACCACAACTCTTGTCACATTTGCAGAGCTAGGCTATAGATATTCTCACCCTAGCACAAAAACATACATTCTGATCATCACAATCTTTCACAGTTCTTATCTAACTTCAGCTCCCAACTATTGTTTTTTTTTTTTGTTTGTTTTGTTTTTTTTTTCTTGCGTTATGCGGGCCTCTCACTGTTGTGGCCTCTCCCACCTGCGGAGCACAGGCTCCGGACGTGCAGGCCCAGCGGCCACGGCTCACGGGCCCAGTCGCTCCGCGACATGCGGGATCCTCCCGGACCGGGGCACGAACCCGCGTCTCCTGCATCGGCAGGCGGACTCTCAAGCACTGCGCCACCAGGGAAGCCCCCAACTATTTTTATTAAAGAAACAAGACACAAAAAAAGGGTGGATCCACTGAACAAAAGGTAGATTTTCTGGACATTTTCTCCCCAGAACAGAGATCTGAAGGTGCCAAATTTGACCAATAATTCCTTGCCTTGTATTTCCAGTGTTAGGTACTAAAATACATGACCCTCTAGCATGCTGAATGAACCAGACCATCCTTTCCCATCTTCATCACCATAAAAAAAACCACGTGACATAATAAGTAGCATATGCACTTTCAGGAATGATTAGGAAGTGAGATCACTGAGGACTTCATCTCCAGTTTAAAATGTTTTACCCTTGGTTTTCTCAAATCATATTCTTTATGTGCTCCATGTGTCTTCTGTACCTGCCCATGAACACTGGAAATTTGCCAGATGAATCTTACTTTTACTCAATTGCTTGGCATGAAGTGATACTTGGGTACTCCGCCACCAATAGATCAGATGAATAGCATATTATACAGATTTTGTATTTCAGTTAGAAGGTTAAAAAAAATGTACTGTAAGAAAAATGACTGTAAATTACTGCAGATGGTAGAATGTCATATCTATCCAATATGCCTGACCACAGATACAAATTAACCAAATTTGACTTGCCCTCACTACGCTGCCCCTTGAGTGGTATCCTTTAGAGTATCTACTTCTAATTGAAGCAACTTTTATTAACTGCCTTTTTCCCTTAGCTATTTTAGCATATAACACTGTAGAGGATATTCCCATTTTATTTCTGTCTTTACCTATGATGTGAGTCATACATAATAAAGCTTTGCATAATGAATTTCTTGCATATAGTAAACAATGGTTTTGCAAACTCTGTTCTGAACTTTACTTAGTCTCTATATTCGCTAACATTTTGCAAACCCACATGGGTGTGTGAAATTGTCTGCATGCTCATGTGAATTATTAACATTAGGAATGGTATTTACCCATTAAAAAATATACACCCAAAAGACGGCAATTTTAATTTTAACAATGTTGAATTTAACACGTTAAAATAAAGGAAAAAACTTTCAAATAAAAAAAATTATGATATTTGGACAGAGTGCCTCTTCTGTATTCAAGTAAAGGTAGCTCACTGTGGTATGCAGAATAATGACCACCACCTCCAACTGCCCCCCTGCCCCGCCCCCACATAAAGACATCCATATCTGAATCCCCAAAACCTGTAAATATGTTATGGTACATGGCAAGGGGGAATTAAGGTTGCAGATGGAATTAAGGTTGCTAATTAGCTGACCTTAAAATAGGATTATCTAGGTGGGTCCTCTGTAATCCAAGGGTCTGAAAATGTGGAAGAGGGAGACAGAAGAGACAGTGTTAAAGTGATTCAGCATGAGAAAGACTCGACTGGTCATCACTGGCTTTGAAGACGGAAAGCAGCTAGATATGAAAGAATGCAGGCAGCCTTTAAAAACTGCAAAAGCTAAGAAAACAGACTGGCCCCTAGAGCCTCCAGAAGGAACAGGTCTTCATTTCAGTCCAGTGAGACCCATTTTAGATGTTACAGCACAAGAAACTAATAAACTCACAGATAAGTTTTTCTAGGAACTGATAATCTTTCTACCTTTCCTTAAGCCTTCCAGACATATACTAGGTTAAAGTGAGAAATTTTGATGGCTTATATGAAACCTAGTGCTTTATTGCTTCAATTACTGTTTTTCTTAGAAGCGTTTAACACCAACTGAAATGACTGTATTTGTTTGTATATTGTTGTTTCCGTTGGTACACATAAATCTTAAGAGGACAGGTCTTTAACTTGTTTTTTTCATTGGGTTCATTGTCTAGAACAATGCCTATCACATATACACTTCCTATTATTTTACTTTCCTTGCCTCAAGAGTGAATGTGGTGTTCTATGGATGTGTGCATTCAGTATTCACGTGTAGTAACCACCCAGGACTGTATAGTCACTTAGTTACTCCCAACAGGTCCCTTAGGGAATTTTTAATGTCAATACAGCTGGAAATATGTGCAATCAAGATTTCATGCTGAGGAAAACAGTGACCCTCTGATGAATAAGGATTTTCTACAGCTTATTTTTTCTTGTGGAATGTCTCCTACCTTAGCAAGTTTCTGGAACCTCCTACCTCCCTTGACCCATTAGTATCACCTGGGAGATAATCTCTGAGCCCTTGGAATATGCTGCCTGATAAGAATATTTTTGTATGCCTGAGGTATTAGACCTTGATGTACCTATTTGACCACAGAAGTTTATCCCAACAGTGTGATTATGGTGAATACATGAATTTGCTCTAAGGGAGCTAATGTCTGAGTAGCTTGAGGTTGGTCAGACATGAGGATGCTGGATACCTACAATACTGACCCTCAATAAAAACCCTGGTAACCAAGGCTGGGGTGAGATTTCCTGGCTGACAATATTTTGCAAATGTTGTCACACATCCTTGCTAAGAGAATTAAGTGCATCCCCATGGGTCTTCTCTAGGATGAGAATCTTTGTGTCTGGTGTCTCCTAGACTTCACCCCATGTGCCCTTCCCTTTGCTGATTCTATTCTACAGTTAACCCTATAGATTCTGGATTGCCAATGAATAGCAGTATAAATTTAAAAAAAAATTTCACACTTAGACATATTACAGGGAATTTTGCAAAACACAAACACATAAAAAAAGTTCCCAAAGGAATCAGATAGAAGAGTTTGCCAAATTTAAAAAAAGAGCAATGGAACAATATTTGGCTGATTCGCCAATAGCAATAGCTAAGTCAAAAGAGAATGAAACAATTGGGAGGGGGAAGGGTAAGCTGTGACAAAGTGAGAGAGAGGCATGGACATATATACACTACCAAATGTAAGGTAGATAGCTAGTGGGAAGCAGCCGCATAGCACAGGGAGATCAGCTCGGTGCTTTGTGACCGCCTGGAGGGGTGGGATAGGGAGGATGGGAGGGATGGAGATGCAAGAGGGAAGAGATATGGGAACATATGTATAACTGATTCACTTTGTTATAAAGCAGAAACTAACACATCATTGTAAAGCAATTATACTCTAATAAAGATGTAAAAAAAAAGAATGAAACAATAACTTTAACTTCTTGAGAAAAAATAACTGTCAGTATTCTATATTCAATTTAGGTAAATTCTTTCAAGAATAAGGATAAAATAAGGATAACTTCAAATTACTAAAAACAGAGGTTCCCATAAATCTGCCCTTATTAAATGAACTTCTTTTAAAAAAATACTCCAGAAGTAGGATTAATAAGAAAGGAAAAAAGTTCTGAAATGCAAGAAAAAAACAGTAAGAAAAGAAAATTTAAAATACAAATAAATATGGACTGGCCAAAGGCAGATCTAGTAAAAACAGGACTTTGCCTAAAGTCTAGATCTCACTCTACCAGTACCAGAGACATGAATAGACAAAGGCAGAAACTGCTCAGTTTCTCTACTGGTTAAGATGAAGATATTATAACTCCCTGTCCCAAGGGTTGTCCTGAAGATAAGAAAGACCGTAGGTGGGATTCCAGTTAAAATCTAGAGAAGGATACTGTAATTATTCAAATTACCTATGCTACTTTGGTCAGCTCCTAAATGGGGGAAAAATTACGTTGAACATTTAAACAACTGCAACCACTGTGAAAAATTTCTAAACAAATTTTGCAGTGAGGGAAAGGTGCTCTCATTCTTGGCACTAGTGTATCTTAAAATGTAATAATAAATTGAAAACTCTCAATATTTTAACCTCAAGTGGTGCAAAAGAGTGACCTAACATGGGCTAAAGAAAAGCGAAATAACACCACTGGTAGACAGAATCAACAGAAATGTTCAACCTTCATCAGAAAATCAAACTGACATCAACTAAGATGCTAAACCTTCCATTGTCTCCCTTTTTGTTTTAATACGTATTTTGCATTTAAAAAGGAATTGTCGGGCTTCCCTGGTGGCGCAGTGGTTGAGAGGCCGCCTGCCAATGCAGGGGACACGGGTTCGTGCCCCGGTCCGGGAAGATCCCACATGCCGCGGAGCGGCTGGGCCCGTGAGCCATGGCCACTGAGCCTGCGCGTCCGGAGCCTGTGCTCCGCAACGGGAGAGGCCACAACAGTGAGAGGCCCGCGTACCGCAAAAAAAACAAAAACAAAAACAAAAGGAATTTTCATCTTCTTGTGGAAATGAAAGTAAAATATAGTTTGTAAATAGCCTTTTGGAGGTTCTGATACTCTTGACAAAATAGACATACTGAAGCATCTATTGTTGTTACTTCTGTAGCATTCCATGGTAAGCTCATAAATTAGCAGGGATATTTCAAAATAGGAAACTGGAGCATTGAACAGAAGCATCAGAAAATGTTAAGCAGTATCAGGCCCACTGCCTGAAGTATTTACAGTGACAAGGTGACTGTGTGTGTATTTTTATCTCACTGAAATTAGAGATAAAGCTGAGTGCTTAACTTTTCTATTTTATATTGTAAACTATACTCTATGTGGTTGAGAATTTAAGAAGCTTAAAATCAATGCGCTTGAGGAAGATGGCAGGATACGTTTTAATACCTAACATGCTGCAGAAACCTGAAATGTGTTAAAATTACACACTACACTTACCATCTGTTCTGTTTACATAACATCAGGTGACGTATTTTTTTTTTCATATTTGAAATTGCTTCCCTTCCCCCCCCCCATGAGTTCTTAAAGGCCAACAGAAAGTATTTTTTTTCCTTTTTACTGAAATTGTAACTCCAGTTGGGTTGTGCTTTAAAACAGCTTTACACATGAAGATATTTAATGCAACCCTGTTTAAAACAGCAAAAGAAAAAACCCCAAAAATAGATATCATGTGTTATTTCCAAAACTGAGTTTATGTTTGAGTGTGCTTTTGTTAACTGCTTTCCTAGTATCCACTCACTTTCTCTTTTGCAACAATATCCTAAATTTTATCTGGATAACAGGGGTAGTGAGTGGCTTAAGTCCTTAAGTATGTCTCACACTCCTTTCCTACTGTGATTCATGACTCAGTTCACACAAAATGCCTTAAGAAGACTCAATCTCATGATCTTTGGGACGTAGGCTTTTTACTTTTGACCAGATACAGGCTTGAATATGAGTGTATGTAGCCCTGGGAGCTGGTAGTTGCTAGTTCACTGTCATGAAGTGAAAGCCTACAAAGAATGGGGCCAACCAGAGAAGAATGAAGAAATGGAGAATGAAAACAGTCCTGGACAATCTACTTGAGCCACTGGACCAAGACTCACCTGAAGCCTGTCTGTGTTCCCCACGTGGCTCCTGTCCACACCCTGTTCAGGATTCTTCCTGCCTCATTACAGCTGGGCAGAGGTGGGGGGTTCAGACTCCCACTAGCACTCTGCCCTCACTACCCCAGGTGGGAGGAACAGGGCCCCATCATACTGCTCTTACACACTTCAGTTAAAACTGTCAAGGGAGTTGGTACCCCTGGAAGGTTGTAGAAGTCCTGGCTTCCCTCATGGCCTTCCCTGACACCAATACAATGTGGAGGAAGACATGTACCACTACATGGGGGTGGAAATCCAGGCTCCCCTTGTGATCTGGACACAAGGTAGGAAGAAAGTCTGTTTCTGAAGTCTGTCAGTCTTCTCTGACACCACCCAGGCGGAAGGAGAGGGTTGCTTCATTTTAGTCCGGTAAAGCCTGGACTAGGCTCCCACTGACAGCACTAGGAGAGGGGTTGCAGATTTTTCTGTGGCCTGTGGCTGAAGCAGGGCAATTATTATCTAATTATTTTCTTTCTTGCTAGGCTGACCCTTTTCTGGCTTTTAGCTGCAGACACAAGGCATTTCTTGGAGTTTTTTTGTCCTCACTCATGGGCATTGCTAGATTGCTGTCTTTTCCAGCATTCCAATCTGTGATGCTGAAGCAAAGGAAAACTCAGAGAATGGCAGTTCCTTGAACTGCAGGCCTAGTCAGTCTGCCTTCTTTCTTCCTTTCAGAGTCTTCTTTTATTGCTTTATATCCATAATGTCCAGGCTTTTTACCTGTACTTAGCAGGAGGACTAGGGAAAAACTGCATCTATATCTTGAAGTAGAAGTCCCCACTTCATGTGAATTTACTTCTTCTAGATTTGTTGGGGCTGTCTTTATGGCCCAGAGTGTGGTCTGTCTTCATAATTCTTCCATGGGTATTTAAGTGGAATGTGTATTCTTCAGCTGTTAGCTGGAGTCCTCTTTCATATCAATTAAGCCAGTTTTACTTATAGTTTTGTTTAGATCTGTAGTCTTACAAAATGCTGTCTAATGATGTGACTCACAGATTCTCTCAATCAAAGACAGGGCTTCTAACAACCTAAATGAACATCAACAGATGAATGGATAAAGAAGATGTGGTGCATATATATATAATGGAATATTACCCAGCCATAAAAAAGAATGAAATAATTCCATTTGCAGCAACATGGATGGACCTAGAGATTATCATACTAAGTCAGACAAAGACAAATATATGATATCACTTATTTGTGGAATCTAAAAAAAGTGATACAAATGAACTTATTTACAAAACAGAAACAGACTCACAGACATAGAAAACAATCTTATGGCTACCAAAGGGGAAAGGCGGGTGGGAAGGCATAAATTAAGAATTTGGGATTAACAGATACATACTACTATATATAAAATAGATAAACAAAGAAGACCTACTATATAGCACAGCAAACTATATTCAACATCTTTAATAACCTATGATGGAAAGGAATCTGAAAAAGTCTATATAACTGAATCACTTTGCTGTACACCTTAAACTAACACAACACTGTAAATAAACTATACTTCAAAAAGAATTAAACAAAACAACAGGGCTTCTAAGAATCTTAAGGGTGTTATACCTTAGAAAAGGGTTAAGGTAAAGAAGTTTTTATCCAGAACACATTTGTGCACATGACTGCTGTCTAATGAAATGAACCCCATTAACAGTCACAGGAGATGCATAAAACCTTTAAGAGAATCATGTATGCAGAGTCATAGATGCTCCAGCTCAGAGCAAAAGGGACAAAAAATTACAAAATTAAAAAAAAAAAAAACCTTTGGAACTCCAAACTTTTACAAGCCAGAAATAGGTTGAGGAATCTACTTATCTAAAAGCCTGTGCTGCCTTTCATGGCCAAAGAAGGGTGATTTGGAGGACAAAAGCATAACCTACCAAAAAGCACCAAGAGCTCTGAGAGTGGAGTGAAGGCTTTGGAGAATCATTTCCAGGAAGAACTTCCTGCATTTACCTGGTTGAATTTAGAATTGCTATAAATCTGTAACTCTTTTGTGCTTCTCATCTCTCTTTTCTGGGACAGGAATGTCTACAGTGGTCATGCACTGCCTTAAGCATCCTTGTATGTTGGATGTATAGAGGTAGTTGTCTCTTTATTCCACAGGGCTGCAAGTTTGAAGGAACTTTACTCCAGGAATAGCAAGTAAAAAACTGCATGTGAGGAAACTCATCTACACCTGGACTTGATTTAGATGAGCTGACACTAGAGATCTATCTGATGCTGTGATGGAATGAGATGTAGGTGGGGATGGGGGGAAGAATGGGAGGGTGTGAGTGTATTCTGCATGTGGGGGGAAATTGAACCATTTGAGCCAGAGGGCAGACTCTGGTAACCAGCATTCCAAATGACCTCCAAACTGTGGTCTCTCTCTTTCTCTCTCCCCTACCTCTCTCTCCCCGCCTACTCTCCCCTCCCCTGACTCTCTCCTTCTCTCCCTCTTTTCCTCTCTTCCATTCTATGGAAGTAGCTTTGTTATCAGCAGCCCTAATAAGAGCTCCACATGGTAAAGAAATGAAGCTTCCTGCCAATGACCAGGTAAGTGAGTTTGGAAGTGGCCCAGACCCTTCAGAGAGACTGCAGCCTCAGTTAACAGCTTAACTGCAGGCTCATGAGAGTAGCTGAGCCAGAATGACTCAGCTAAGCTGGTCCCAGATTCCTGAACCTAAGAAACTGTGTGAAATAAAAAAATTTTTGTTGTTTGCAACATGCCAAATTTTAGATAATGTGTTACACAGCAATAAATAGGCAATACTCCAAACTTTCTCAATTTACATAACCAGAATAGTGTACAAAGAAGGTATGAATTTTATCCACATACTTATTTCAACGGTATTGTTCTTATGAATGTATTCAAAATGGGTTTGTGAATCAGTCTCACCAACTATCATTACACCTGTAAGTATGGTTGTTTCCTGAGCAAAAGGCAAGCTTTTCCTCATGTGGTGGCATGATTCTTTGGGTAGGACATATAATTATAGAAAGTCTCCATAGTATTGTCATTTATGTGCCAAACTTCCCTATGCTTCTGGTTGGCCTTTGGGGGAACTGGTGACTGACTGGAGTAAGGAGATGTTCTCTCAACTCATGGTTGCGGAGCAACATGGAGCATGGATTTCATCTTTTATTTTCTTATACTGTTGTACATTAACTCTCAATTGCCATGCTAAGCTCAGTAGAAATCAGACACCCTTATATGTAGGCATCTGTCTGCTTTTCTTGACAAGTAATAATTTGGGGTTCATGTAAGATGACCCACTGAAAGCAGTCCCCATAGGATAACAAGGTGATTTAAACGGAGTTTGTTTGAAACAAGTCTTTGGTTTCTAATCAGTATGCGGTTGTGTTGTGACTTGGTTTACAGCATTTCTTCCTTATTTTTCCCCCTTTCTTCTTCCTTGTTTTCAATCATAACAAGTACTACAGCATATTGTATAGTTTACAAATAATTCTGGTAGCTTTAGAAGGTTTCAGTAAAAGGTGGGGTTTTATTCCCTTACTTTTGTTTTAAAAGGGAGTAGAGATTGTTACCGTTATACCTCATGCACCGCTTAAAACTTTAAAGCCTAAACTAAATTATCTTTCTGGCAGATATTTCAACAAACTCTTTTAATGTTCTGCTTGGCAGCATTTGTATTATGGACATACACTGTCCTCTGTAAAGATGTGGTGGATATGTGTCTAGGGACAGAGAAATGGAAGCCCTCTCTGTAAGGCACATACACCAAGAATCTATGTCTTTAATTAAGCATTCTACCGCCTATTTAAGAAGAAAAATAGATTGTCAGATATTTAATGATTTTTGCTCCTATTTATGCTTTTTGTCTTTGTGCTTTTAACAGCAACATTTTATCTTCTGCTCTGTATCTTTCTCCACATCTGTCTTTTGTGCCATTTATATTCAGAATAGAAATGAGATGAACTTACAAATCATTTAACATTTTTTGCCTGGTATCTTTCCTTGATATTGTGTATTAGCTTATCTCATATTAAAAGGCCTTTACAATTACAGACCAGGAAGAACCTGTTCAGAAATGTGGCTTTCAGAAAGCAGGAGGGCAGTTGTTATACATATTAGAAACCTAAAAGAGGTGCTTGAATATATTGACATATGTAATTATATTACTATTACAGTACTTTTAAATTTTATTATTATTTAAAAACACCTTATACCACCAGGATGAACATCTTTCTCTCTCTCCTCTTGACTTCTAAACTCTCTTGGGAAACATAGCTGTCTCTATTTCTATTGCATATAGTGTTCAATATGGAAACTTGGCAGGTGGATGTCAAGAGACTTAAAGCATTCTGACATGATACGGATTTGCTCCTCCTTTCAAACTAGTACTGTGAAATGATAGTCAGAAGCAGAGGGAGATAAGGTGCCTGGTCAGAGTAGATTTCAAGGTAATGTTATTGACAGTTTTCATTCCACACTTTTCCATGTCTGATTCTCTTCCAGATATTTCCCAAAGCAGATAAAAATGACCATGACAAAGCACATATTAGTAATCAAATCTATCCCATAAGGAATTATAAATAATTCCATAAATCTGTTCCATATCTATTCTTCATGTTCTGAAAACAATCTAATAATACATTTGGCATATTGTATATGTTAAAAAAAACATAGTAATGTTAACAAAAGGAAAAGAATTTCTAATGCCATGAAAAAGCCTTTTTACTATACATGCACTCTCTCACTTTTCAAATTACCTGTAATAAAAGATCAGTGATTTTCAGTTTATTTTTAATTTTCAATTCATTGCACGTGGACCGAATTGAGAATATAATTTTAATATATTAATAATTAATTATAATTATTAGTTATATTATTAATATAATTAAGAATTAATAGTAAATTAATAGTAAAACAAAATACAAAGGAAAACACAGAAAATACAAGATTTTTGATCAGGCAATAGATGTCAAGGCAATGTCCAAAATATTTTAAGGTTTCTAAACATTGTCTCTAAATTTCTGTATTTGCTGCAACTTCTTAACAGAGTTGGTGGAGTGGGATTGGTTCACAGGAGACACTTTGAATAGTGGGGCTATAACTGATCTAAAAAGATGATGCAGGCAGTCCTAGGGCAGGTGGCGAGGCACAGACAGTATCTGTCTCTTCTCCAGTACATACATTTGCCACAGATTTTTCTATGAAGAGAACATTTATTTCTACTTAATTTTTATTTCAGGTAAATGTAATTGCCTTCCATCATTCATCTGAAATAAATGTTTAAAGACAAGCTACATTTTTTCAAAAAAATGGGTTACAGCAGCAAAGATGGCAGAGTAGAAAGACCCTAAGCTCACCTCCTCTCACATGCACACCAAAATCACAACTATCTGCAGAACAATCACCAAAGAAAATGACTGGAACCTACCACAAAAGATCTTCTACAACTAAAGACATAAAGAAGGGACCACAATAAGACGGGTAGGGGGGCAGACTCGTGATATAATCAAATCCCATACCCCCCAGGTGGGTGATCCACAAAACTGGAGAGTAATTCTATTGCAGAGATTCTCCCACAGGAGTGGGAGTTCTGAATCCCATGTCAAGCTCCTCAGCCTAAGGGCTCAGAACAGGAAGATGAGCCCCCAGAGTATTTGGCTTTGAAGGCTAGTGGGGCTTAATTGCAGGAGCCCCACAGGACTTGGGGAAATAGAGACTTCACTCTTAAAGGGTACACACAAAGTTCACATGCACCGGGACCCACAGCAAAAACAGTAATGCGATAGGAGGCTGGGCCAAACTTACCTGCTGGGCTTGGAAAGTCTCATGGAGAGGCAGGGTGGTAGAGGCTGTGGCTCACCCTAGGGACATAGACACTGGTGGTATACATAATAGGGAACATTCAGCCTCATAAACACGGCTGCTGCTGGTGACTTGAGATCTCGGCTCATTAGCTCCAAGACCTGGAACCACCTGAAAGCCCAGGCGCCAGTGCTGGGATATCTCAGGCCAAACAACTGACCGGGCAGGGACACAGCACAACCCATCAGCAGACAGGCGGCCTAAAGAGTAAAGAGTTCACAGACGCCTCTGGACTCACCCCTAGACACAGCACAGGCCACAAGAAGGCCAAGACCCAGCTCTACACACCAGTGGACAGGCACCAGCCCCTCTCACCAGGAAGCCTGCATAAGCCTCTAGACCAGCCTAACCTACCAGGGGACAAACACCAGAAGTAAGAAAACTATGATCCCTCAATACAGTTCAGACCCTACCCTGGGAGCAGCTGGGGCCTGGCCCTGCTCAATATCAGCCCAATGCAACCTTCAGGAATCCATGGACCCCATACCCAACTGTGTCAGAAACAAGCCTCTCACCACCAACAATCTGAAATGAGATCTGCGATTCCTGGATACTACAGCCGGACTCCAGAAACTAGCACAGCCTGCCAGTATATTGAGACTGAGCTTAGGATCTGGCTTCACCTGCCAGTGGATGGGCAACAGACACAAGTCTTCAGGACCCTGACTTCACCCATCAGGGAGCCAGCACTAGCCTCAGGGCCCTCTAGGATTCCACAACCAGTGCCTCATGACCAGGCCCCCCTAAACAGCAGGAAATAGCATCCACACAAGGCAGGACCTGGCAACCAACGAGACTAGGGGCCAACCAAGCCTACAACACTGCCCACATAGTCCTCCCGCCATAACAGAAGGACCCATGCAGCCCTCTTAGGGGGAATATCTAGAGCATATAGCTTGGGTGATGAGAGGGGAGTATACTGCTGGGATACAAAGGACACTTCCTACAGTGGGCCAATTCTCCAAGGTTAAGAAACATAACTAACCTACCACATACATAAAAATACAAATAGTAACTTAGACAAAATGAGTTGGACGAGGAACATGCTCCAGATGAAAGAACAACATAAAGCCCTGGAAGAAGAACTAAGTGAAGTGGAGGCAGGCAATCTACCCAAGAAAGAGTTCTGGATAGAGATGAGATGTTAAAGATGATCCAAGAACTATGGAGGAGAGTGGATGCACAGAGTGAGAAGAAGAAAAGCTCACCAGTAAAGGTAAACATACAGTAAAGGTAGGAAATCATCCACACACAAAGCTAGTAGGGAGCTTAAAAGACAAAAGCAGTAAAATCATCTGTATCCATAATAAGCAGTAATAAAACAATACATGTAATAAAACAATTACCTGTAAAATATGATATCAAAAACTGTAATTGTGAGGGGAGAAGAGTACAAATGCAGGGTTTTTAATATCCATTTGAAATAAAAAGATCAGCAACTTAAACCTATATACACAAATATAACTATAAAATATAAGTATATTTTTTATATATATATATATATATATATATAATATACCTATATATATACACCTATAAAAATCCTGAAGGTAACTGCAAGCCTAAAATCTATAATAGATATATACACAAGAATGAAAAAGGAACCCAAACGTAACACTAAAGATAGTCATCAAATCACAAGAGAACAGAAGAAGAAAGGGGAAAAAAGACCTACAAAAACAAATCCAAAACAATTAACAAAATGGCAATAAGAACATACATACCAATTATTACATAAAATGTAAACAGACTAAATGCTCCAACCAAAAGACACAGACTGGCAAAATGGATACAAAAACAAGAACCATATATATGATGCCTACAAGAAACTCACATCAGATCTAAAGACACATACAGACTGAAAGTAAGGTGATCGAAAAGGTCTATTTGCATTCCATGCAAATAGAAAAGGTCTATTTGCATTCCATGCAAATAGAAGTCAAAAGAAAGCCAGAGCAGAAATGCTTACATCAGACAAAATACACTTTAAAATAAAGACTATTACAAGAGACAAAGAAGGACACTACATAATGATCAAGGGATCGATCCAAGAAGAAGATATAACAATTGTAAATATTTATGCACCCAACATAGGAGCACCTCAATACATAAGGGAAATACTAACAGCCATAAAATGGGAAATCGACAGTAACACAACCATAGTAGGGGAATTGAACACCCCACTTTAACCAATGGACAGATCATCCAAAATGAAAATAAATAAGGAAACACAAGCTTTAAATGATACATTAAACAAGATGGACTAAATTGATATTTATAGGACACTCCATCCCAAAACAACAGAATACACATTTTTCTCAAATGTGTATCATGGAACATTCTTCAGGATAGATCATATCTTGGGTCACAAATCAAGCCTTGGTAAATTTAAGAAACTTGAAATTGTATCAAGTATCTTTTCCGACCACAATGCTGTGAGACTAGATATCAATTACAGGAAAAGATCTGTGAAAAATACAAACACATGGAGGCTAAACAATACACTACTTAATAATGAAATGATCACTGAAGAAATCAAAGAGGAAATCAAAAAATACCTAGAAACAAATGACAATGGAGACACGACGATCCAAAACCTAAGGGATGCAGCAAAAGCAGTTTTAAGAGGGAAGTTTATAGCAATACAATCCTACCTTAAGAAACAGGAAACATCTCGCATAAACAACCTAAACTTGCACCTAAAGCAATTAGAGAAAGAAGAACAAAAAAACCCCAAAGTTTGCAGAAGGAAAGGAATCAGAAAGATCAAATCAGAAATAAATGAAAAAGAAATGAAGGAAACAATAGCAAATATCAGTAAAACTAAAAGCTGGTTCTTTGAGAAGATAAACAAAATAGATAAACCATTAGCCAGACTCATCAAGAAAAAAAGGGAGAAGACTCAAATCAATAGAATTAGAAATGAAAAAGGAGAAGTAGCAACTGACACTGCAGAAATACAAAGGATCATGAGAGATTACTACAAGCAACTCTATGCCAATAAAATGGACAATCTGGAAGAAATGGACAAATTCTTAGAAATGCACAAACTGCCAAGACTGAATCAGGAAGAAATAGAAAATATGAACAGACCAATCACAAACACTGAAATTGAAACTGTGATTAAAAATCTTCCAACAAACAAAAGCCCAAGACCAGATGCCTTCACAGGCGAATTCTATCAAACATTTAGAGAAGAGCTAACATCTATCCTTCTCAAACTCTTCCAAAATATGGCAGAGGGAGGAACACTCCCAAACTCATTCTATAAGGCCACCATTACCCTGATACCAAAACCAGATAAGGATGTCACAAAGAAAGAAAACTACAGGCCAATATCACTGATGAACATAGATGCAAAAATCCACAACAAAATACTAGCATACAGAATCCAACAGCACATTAAAAGGATCATACATCATAATCAAGTGGAGTTTATTCACAGAATGCAAAGATTCTTCAATATACACAAATCAATCAACGTGATACATTGTATTAACAAATTGAAGGAGAAAAACCATATGATCATCTCAATAGATGCAGAGAAAGCTTTCAACAAAATTCAACACCCATTTATGATAAAATCCCTGCAGAGGGTAGGCATAGAGGGAATTTTCCTCAACGTAATAAATGCCATATATGACAAACCCACAGCCAACATCGTCCTCAATGGTGAAACACTGAAAGCATCTCCACTAAGATCAGGAACAAGACAAGGTTGCCCACTCTCACCACTCTTATTCAACATAGTTTTGGAAGTTTTAGACACAGCAATCAGAGAAGAAAAGGAAATAAAAGGAATCCAAATAGGAAAAGAAGTAAAGCTGCCACTGTTTGCAGGTGACATGATACGATACATAGAGAATCCTAAAGACACTACCAGAAAACTACTAGAGCTAATCAGTGAATTTGGTAAAGTAGCAGGATACAAAATTAATGCACAGAAATCTCTTGCATTCCTATTCACTAATGATGAAAAATCTGAAAGTGAAATTAAGAAAACACCCATTTACCACTGCAACAAAAAGAATAAAATATCTAGGAATAAACCTACCTAAGGAGACAAAAGACCTGTATGCAGAAAATTATAAGATACTGATGAAAGAAATTAAAGATGATACAAATAGATGGAGAGATATACCATGTTCTTGGATTGGAAGAATCAACATTGTGAAAATGACTCTACTACCCAAAGCAATCTACAGATTCAATGCAATCCCTATCAAGCTACCACTGGAATTTTTCACAGAACTGAAACAAAAAATTTCACAATCTGTAAGGGAAACACAAAAGGTCCCGAACAGACAAAACAATCTTGAGAACGAAAAATGGAGCTGGAAGAATCAGGCTCCCTGACTTCAGACTATACTACAAAGCTACAGTAATCAAGACAGTATGGTACTGGCACACAAACAGAAATATAGATCAATGGAATAGGATAGAAAGCCCAGAGATCAACCCACACACATATGGTCACCTTATCTTTGATAAAGGAGGAAGGAATGTACAGTGGAGAAAAGACAGCCCCTTCAATAAGTGGTGCTGGGAAAACCTGATAGGTACATATAAAAGTATGAAATTAGAACACTCCCTAACACCATACACAAAAATAAGCTCAAAATCGATTAAAGACCTAAATATAAGGCCAGAAACTATCAAACTCTTAGAGGAAAACATAGGCAGAACACTCTATGACATAAATCACAGCAAGATCCTTCTTGACCCATCTCCTAGAGTAATGGAGATAAAAACAAAAATAAACAAATGGGACCTAATGAAACTTCAAAGCTTTTGCACAGCAAAGGAAACCATAAACAAGACCAAAAGACAACCCTCAGAATGGGAGAAAATATTTGCAAATGAAGCAACTGACAAAGGATTAATCTCCAAAATTTACAAGCAGCTCATGCAGCTCAATAACAAAAAAACAAACAACCCAATCCAAAAATGGGCAGAAGACCTAAATAGACATTTCTCCAAAGAAGATATACAGATTGCCAACAAACACCTGAAAGAATGCTCAACATCATTAATGATTAGAGAAATGCAAATCAAAACTACAATGAGGGGCTTCCCTGGTGGCGCAGTGGTTGAGAGTCTGCCTGCCGATGCAGGGGACACGGATTCGTGCCCCGGTCCGGGAGGATCCCACATGCCGCGGAGTGGCTAGGCCCTTGAGCCATGGCCACTGAGCCTGCACGTCCGGAGCCTGTGCTCCGCAACGGCAGACGCCACAACAGTGAGAGGCCCACGTACCAAAAAAAAAAAAAAAACAGAACTACGATGAGATATCATCTCACACCAGTCAGAATGGCCATCATCAAAAAATCCAGAAACAATAAATGCTGGAGAGGGTGTGAAGAAAAGGGAACAGTCTTGCACTATTGGTGGGAATGTGAATTGATACAGCCACTATGGAGAACAGTACGGAGAGTCCTTAAAAAACTACAAATACAACTACCATACGACCCAGCAATCTCACTACTGGGCATATACCCTGAGAAAACCATAATTCAAAAAGTATCATGTACAAAAATGTTCATTGCAGCTCTATTTACAATAGCCAGGACGTGGAAGCAATCTAAGTGTCCATCAAGAGATGAATGGGTAAAGAAGATATGGCACATATATACAATGGAATATTACTCAGCCATAAAAAGAAATGAAATTGAGTTATTTGTAGTGAGGTGGATGGACCTAGAGTCTGTCATACAGAGTGAAGTAAGTCAGAAAGAGAAAAACAAATACCATATGCTAACACATATATATGGAATCTAAAAAAAAAAACTGGTCATGAAGTACCTAGGGGTAAGACGGGAATAAAGACACAGACCTACTACAGCATGGACTTGAGGATATGGGGAGGGGGAAGGATAAACTGTGACAAAGTGATAGAGTGGCATGGACATATATACACTACCAAACATAAAATAGATAGCTAGTGGGAAGCCGCCACATAGCACAGGGAAATCAGCTGGGTGGTTTGTGACCACCTAGGGGGTGGGATAGGGAGGGTGGGAGGGAGGGAGACACAATAAGGAAGAGATATAGGAACATATGTATATGTATAACTGATTCACTTTGTTATAAAGCAGAAACTAACACACCATTGTAAAGCACTTATACTCCAATAAAGATGTTTAAAAAAAAAAAGAATTCTGTATCTAGCAATATTACCCTTTGGAATTGAAGGTGAAACAAAGACATTCATACATAACCGAAGACTAATAGAATCAACTGCTAACAGACTTGGTTTATAAGAAATAGTAAAGGAAGTCTTTGAAAGGGATATTCTAGATAATATCTTGTAGTAACTACTGTTTCTGATTTTTATTCCCCCCTCCCCCTGAAGGTTATTGTTCTTTTTTGTTTATTAAGTAATGTGGTTGGACCATATTAATAAAATCTTTCTTTCTCACAATGTGTGTTAGCTGAGATCTTGGCTTAGTTAAGTTTTATTATTGTTGGTGTTGTTATTATTATTTTAAACATGGCTAGCTAGGAGTAGCCTGTGTTTCTGCATTGCAGGACCAGGACTAAGGTGAGGCCAGTAAGGACCCTTGAGAGGGAAATTTAAGGAGGTATTTGTTCTCAGTATTGTGCAATACAGGATTGATTGATGGGTCTGTGTGTAGTTTTAGTAGCACACTCAATGTTATACATTTTTCAATCTCTCCCTATTTTCTTTTTGCTAGAACCTCTCATGTGTCCTTTGCATGTGTGTGCAGCCTCCTTTTGTTGGCAATATTTTGATATCTTGAACTATATCCAGTGTTTGATACAAATGTGCACAGCCTCTGTTCATATCCAGGCATACTTAGAGAGCATATAAAGGCTGTCTATGGCTATCTCACCTTCCAGATTTTCCTGTTAAATCCCTGTTTAGTCTTTGGCTCTGCCACTTACCCCAACTGGGACCACAATCTCGGTCAAGGATATCTTCGGGTCTTTGCTTTTCTCTGCTGGGTGCAGGGTTTTTGCCTTGTACTCTAAATTAATTGCTCCTTCTCCAGCATCAATGCTGCTGATTTTCCCAGATTGTCCCTTTCTGATAGAATCACCCTGCCTACTAAGCTGGAAGGCAGGTATCAACAGATGGGAGCAGATCCAGGCAAGAATGCTGCAGACACCCACTATTCTTTATCTGAAAGTTAGTAGTTCCTCATGAAAAAAAAATGCATTTCCATTTGCTGTATGCATTTGGCTGAATCCCAGAGAACCAAAATGGTTGTGTCTGGCAGTTTTGTCCAACTATAGTTTTACTTTTGAGGAAGAGGATTTGCCAACCTCCTCATTTTGACATGCCATAAGTACTCTATGTTCATTTGACCATCTAGGACTTATTTTCTTCACCTATGAATTAGGTCTAATGCTGCTTAATGTGCCAATCTCACATGATTTTTGTGACAGTCAAATGATACATTTATAACAGCTAGCATTACGGACATATATACACTACCAAATGTAAAATAGATTAGCTAGTGGAAAGCAGCCACAGAGCACAGGGAGATCAGCTCGGTGCTTTGTGACCACCTAGAAGGGTAGGATAGGGAGGGTGGGAGGGAGATGCAAGAGGGAGAGGACATGGGGATATATGTAAATGTATAGCTGATTCACTCTGTTATAAATCAGAAACTAACAGACCATTGTAAAGCAATTATACGCCAATAAAGATGTTAAAAAAAAATAACAGCTAGCATTCACTGATGGCCTTTTTAACACCAAAAACTATTTTGAGAATTTTAAATATATTACTTTATTTAATCCTCAAAAAACCTGATTGGTTATGCATCCTAATTATTAATTTTAGAGATTAGAAAACTGAAGGAATTAAGAGGTTAAGCTGTCTATGGACACAGAGGTAGTGAGGAAAAAAAAAAGGATCCAGAGCCTAAACTTTTAATACCCATATTTTGTCACCCACATTGTAAAGTGTGAGAATAAGATATTTATGCCATCCTCCATATTCTATCTCATCCTCCAGATATTTACAGGAGTTTTCAGTCACTGCTTTATCTACTGACTCTTCATTTTCTTTATCAGCTCTGTGTCTCAGAATGGATAACCTGTAGGTATGAATAGAACCAGAATTTTCAGAGCAAAGGGCAACAAGCCAAAGAGATTTTGATTAGGAAACTGAAGAGCTATGGCATAGAAAACATAGCACAGAACAGCACATGGCCTATCTAGTTGTCATTTTGACAAAGTGATTTTCTTCCCTTTGGGGATGGTCAGAGTTTATGAGTCATCTCCAGTCAGCTGTCTCATAGAGTCTTTGGTGTGCTGAGAAGCAAATCATATTTTCTTTTCCATGCCACTGTATCTTCAGAATTGAGGATATATCACACAGTGTTTTATTTTCTTATTGTTATTTACTTTTTAACTAAGGTCTTAAGAGATGTACAGAAAAGATATCTCTGTGAGGAATGCAAATAACAACCACCACATAAAGTCTGGGTTATGACATGAAAACATTTCTCACTAGAGGTGGATAGAACACATGGAAACAATCCTCCCACTTCATCAGTTTATGTCAAGGCTTATTCCCAAGTGGCCACATGGAGCCCACACAGTTGAAGCCTCATTTGACATACACAAATACACTCTGGATCTTTTGCAATAACAACTGTCTAACCTACATTATTCTGTCTCCATTATGTCAATATTAAATAAGCATTATGTCCAGCGTAAAGAACAATGACTGCCCCTTATTTCAAAGGCCATTGATTCTCTATTTGTTTTTGAAGTAAATGTCAGTTAGGAGGAAAAAAATGCACCAGTATTAAAATCGGATATGACTGGGTTGCAAAGCACTTACTTCTTGCCTAAAGTACTTGGGCTTGATAACAGCAATGCCCTAAAGGTGCACTCCCATAGAGAGGCATCATGGGTTCAAATTCAGCTCTACTACTTACACCTCTGCAATACTGGTCTAATATTTGGATTTTTAGATTTGGATTGGATTTTTTTAGATTTACTTTGGATTTCTTTTTTATTGGTGATCCATAATTAAAATATTTTGTACTAGAAGATAGTCATTGTAGGAATCAGACTATGAGGGTACAAAGAGAAAACTCCATGATTGGGGAAGATAAATCAGCTGAATGGGAACTGTTGCATGTTGCACAAAAGAGTATGAGTAAATCAGCTGAATGTGAACTGTTGCATGTTGCAGAAAAGAGTATGAGTCTTAGAGTTGTACAGAAGCAAATTCAAATTCTGATTCTGCTAATTTATACCTGTGGGGACATAGGCAGGATACTTAATTGAAACTCTGTTTTCTCATTGGTTAACTGAAGATAATAGAAATGCCTAACATCTATTGAGTATCCATGATGTACAAAGCTATATTAAACATACATCATTCAATTTTTCAGGAAAACACAACAAAGCAAGTTCTATTAATATGCGCATTTTATAGAGGAGGAAATTAAGCCTTTAAAAGTTTGGGTGACTTACGCAAAGTCACAAAGTTGGTAGGTGGGAGAGCCATTTTTATATCCAACTGTCTGGTCTAAAGGCTGTACATTTAACAACTAAATTAAAATGTCTCCTTACCTCTTTAAGGCGATTATGTATGTGTGTCTGTTATTATTATACATGGGTATATATGATTTTTGTAACGATATATTTGTCATTATATGGATATTTATCTTATATATAAATTACATGTTATATATTTAATGTATTTCATAAGCATTAATATTAATAAATGGCTATTTTTGCTGATGAACTCTTTTAAAAAGACATCATCAAAGATTTTAACAAAAGTAATTAATATTTATTACTTCAGATATTGAACTATGTTTTTTTCCTTAATTTAACTCATTTAATTTCAATGAAAAACATGCTGAAGCAAATATAATTATCTATTAATTAAATAGATTAATTTAAAAAAAAGAGAGCACTCAGGCAATTGAGTGACTTCCTCTTGATTACACAGCTACTAAAGCTGGAATTTAAGCTTGATTTTCTAGCGCCAATGTACACATCTTCTCACTATATCACAGAGTGGATTAAACTATGCTCCATGGTTTATAAATATATTTTTGACAAACGTTTTGTTATCCACCTATTAGCTTTTTCTTCACCTTTAAAAAAAAATAACTTTTTCCATTATTTTTTGAACATACACCAGGAGTTATGATTAACACATGCCAGGGAAGGTAGAAGAATGTCTTAGTTATCAGCAAACATTTTCCCATAAATCCATGAATATTTTTAATTAAGGATATGACATACTTGATAGACAACCTAGTTTTCAAGTGTCTATTACTGAAGACATCCTGTAATCATAATTTTCTCACCTTATTATTGCATAAAAGGACATGTGTATAATAATGATGAAGCTGCCAAAATCTCTGATAGCTAATGCAATATCAAATAACTTGGTGTGATCCTAGGTAGATGAAGGGGAGAGAATCTAGAAATACTGTATGTCACAAATACATTCTGAGCTACTGAGCTCATCCGAGAGTCATCACTGTTTTAATTTGTGAAGGAAAACTGACCCAGACAAGGAATCAGAAACACATGCAGACATGTGCATCACATCATACATAGCCCTGGGTTTTTCTGCATTGGTAAATATGCCAGCAAAATCATGACTTTCTGAAGTAGTTTACAAATCAGAAAGACCTGGGTTCAAATCTGATACCCAGCCCTGTTTAGCTGAAAAACCATGGGTGAGCTAGTTAACCATGGGTGAGCTAGCTAACCAATCTCATTTATAAGAGGGAAAGCTGAAATACTGTGAGATTCACATGAGACAAAGCGTAGCACAGTGTCTGTCAGCTTACTATTACTGCTTTTGTTATCTGTCTGCAGTAGATTTTTCCGAATTTCTCTCAGTTTGCTAAACGCAACAAGGTATTCATTGTTGATATTACAAGTCTTCCTGACAATGGTGGGGAACCTTAGTTAGATAAAGGACTATAGAATTTTTAAACTGTATTTTTTCAAGCACTTCTATTTTCATGCCTACACTTTTAATGTTGTTTTTGTCTTGATTTGTGGCAGATCTTTATGGTGTACATGGGGTGTAGAAGCTGTGGAAAAGAATATAAAAATGGTTAAGAACTACTTTCAGAAATTTGTAATTTAGAGAATGGATAGACATGAACAGGACTCCAAAGGGAGTGCACTACGGTAAGTTCTAAGTAACAGATGAGTAACAGAAGAGTCCTAACATTCTGAGAGGAAAAAAATATGTCGCTTGGAAGGATCAGGTAACACTGAGAGCAGAAAGTAGGCTTTGAAAAGTTGAATAGGAAGCATCAGAAGGCTATTAAAATGTAGGAAATTACCAAGTAGAACATAAGCCAAGTTCTAGGGAAGTGATAGATTATAGGCAACAAATGAGAACCAAGACTAGATAGTAAATGCTGAAGAACTGAGGGCAGTGGAGAATGAAAAAAGGGTAAATTTGTGCCATGTCCAGGAGCACGTGAATCAAATAGGTCATTTCCCATGACCTATAGGGTAAAGAAGTCATAAAATCACTTCAGGAAAACAACTACAGAATTTTATATTACTTCCATGTGACATGTCACCTTTGCTTGTTGGCATTTGAAATCTCCAGTAACCATTTGGGAACCTCTTACTTTGTCACCTTTCATGTGTTTTACACTTTCTAACAGTAAAGTGATGTTCAGTAAGAGGCATTTATTTAGTTTTAAAAGATTTTTTCCACACAAAAGTTGTTCATGTGCTGAAATCTGAAGGCAACAGATTTATGAGAAGTGATTCTGCATTGTCTCTACAGGGTTCCTGGGATTACTGGTTCTGGGTGAGTTTACCTGTTAATTTCTCCACTCGCAATGCTTTAATGTGAATAGTGCTGAAATCTGACTTGTTACCCTTATGATACATAAGACTGGAGGTCCTGTTTCTAAATGTGGCCTTCTGTACCTCATCCCCAGCCCAGGGAGAGATTTTCTAAACTATCTCATAGAATGGACAGTACTTCAATTTTCAGCTTAGGCAGGGATCTCAGAAATTGCTCCCCACAATGCACAATGCACTTTCTTATTTTCACTTGCCTGTTGAAGCCTCAACTCCTGTAATCTAATAATTTTTCTGCTACTCTGGTGAGCTACATAATGTCGATTGCTGCTCATGATTCTGGCTTTGCATTCTTTCTTCTTTCTGGTATATAAAATTTCTCTTCTTTATTTTTTAAAATGCCTTTATTGGGATATATTTCACATATCCATACAATTCACCCATTCAAAAGATACAACCCAAAACCAAATCCAAAAATACATTAAAATGATCATACACCATGATCAAGTGGGATTTATCCCAGAGATGCAAGGATTTATCAATATCCAGAAATCAATCAGTGTGATACACATTTATTAATAAAATGAAGAATAAAAAACATACGATCATCTCAACAGATGTAGAAAAAGCTTTTGACAAAATTCAACACCCATTTATGATAAGAACTCTCCAGAAAGTGGGCACAGAGGGAAACTACCTCAACATAATAAAGGCCATATATGACGAACACACAGCTAACATCATTCTCAACAGTGAAAAGCTGAAAGCATTTCCTCTAAGATCAGGAAAAAGACAAGGATGTCCAATCTAGCCACTTTTATTCAACATAGTTTTGGAAGCCCTAGTATGGTAATCAGAGAAGAAAAATAAAAGGAATGCATCTTGGAAAAGAAGTAAAATTGTCACTGTTTGCAGATGACATGATACTATACATAGAGAATCCTAAAGACACTACCAGAAAACTACTAGAGCTCATCAATGAATTCAGTAAGGTTGCAAGACACAAAATTAATACACAGAAATCTCTTGCATTTCTATGCATTAACAAAAAAGATCAGAAAGAGAAATTAAGCAAACAATCCCATTTACCATCACATCAAAAAGAATAAAATAACTAGGAATAAACCTACCTAAGGAGACAAAAGAGCTGTATGCAGAAAACTATAAAACACTGACGAAAGAAGTCGAAGATGACACAAACAGATAGAAAGATACACCATACTCTTGGACTAGAAGAATCAATATTGTCAAAATGACTATACCACCCAAGGCAATCTACAGATTCAATGCAATCCCTATCAAATACCAATGGCATTTTTCACAGAACTAGAACAAAAAATTTTACAATTTGTATGGAAACACGAAAGACCCCGAATAGCCAAAGCAATCTTGAGAAAGCAAAATGGAGCTGGAGGAATCAGACTCCCTGGCTTAAGACTATAGTACAAAGCTACAGTAATCAAGACAATATGGTACAGGCACAAAAACAGAAATACAGATCAATGGAACAGGATAGAAAGCCCAGAGATAAACCCACGCACATATGGTCGCCTTATCTTTGATAAAGGAGGGAAGAGTATACAATGGAGAAAAGACAGCCTCTTCAATAAGTGGTGCTGGGAAAACTGGACAGCTACACGTAAAAGAATGAAATTAGAACACTTCCTAATACCACACACAAAAATAAACTCAAAATGCATTAAAGACCTAAATGTAAGGCCAGACACTATAAAACTCTTAGAGGAAAACACAGGCAGAACACACTTTGACATAAATCGTACCAATATCTTTTTGGATTCACATCCTAGAGTAATAAAAATAAAAACAAAAATAAACAAATGGGACCTGATGAAACTTAAAAGCTTTGGCACAGCAAAGGAAAACCATAAACAAAACAAGAAGACAACCCAGAGAATGGGAGAAAATATTAGCAAATAAAGCAACTGACAAGAGATTAACCTCCAAAATATACAAACAGCTCATGCAGCTGTATATCAAAAAAAACCAAACAACCCAATCAAAAGATCTGAATAGACATTTCTCCAAAGAAGACATACAGATGGCCAAGAAGCACATGAAAAGATGCTCAACATCACTAGTTATTAGAGAAATGCAAATCAAAACTACAATGAGGTATCATCTCACACAGGTCAGAATGTCCATCATCAAAAAGTCTACAAACAATAAATGACATAGAGGGTGTGGGAAAAAAGGGAACCCTCCTACCCTGTCAGTGGGAATGTAAATTGGTACAACGATCCTGGAGAACAGTATGTAGGTTCCTTTGAAAACTAGAAATAGAACTACTATATAATCCAGCAATGCCACTCCTGGGCATATATCCAGAGACAACCATAATTTGAAAAGACACGTGAACCCCAGTGTTCATCGCAGCACTATTTAAAATAGTTGAGACGTGGAGACAACCTAAATGTCCACTGACAGAGGAATGGATAAACAAGATATGGTACATATATACAATGGAATATTACTCAGCCATATAAAAGAAGGAAATAATGCCATTTGTAGCATCATGGATGGACCCAGAGATTATCATAATAAGTGAAGTAAGTCAGACAGAGGAAGACAAATATCATATGATATCACTTATATATGGAATCTAAAAAAAAATGATACAAACGAACTTATTTACGAAACAGAAACAGACGCACAGACTTCGAAAACAAACTTATGGTTACCAAAGAAGAAATGTGGGTGGGAGAGATAAATTAGGAGTTGGGGATTAATATATACACACTACTTTATGTAAAATAATCAACAAGGGCCTACTGTACAGCACAGGGAACTCTACTCAATATTCTGTAACAATCTATATGGGAAAAGAATCTGAAAAAGAATATATATATGTATATATATATATATATATAATATATATATATTATATATATATATATATATAATATATAT
>NW_006784813.1:418343-466447 GCF_000442215.2 Lipotes vexillifer | reverse complement strand
GAATATATATATATATATATATATATATATATATAATATATATATATTATATATATATATATATATAATATATATGTATATATATATTATATATATACGTATATATATATATGAATCACTTAGCTGTATACCTGAAACTAACACATTATAACTCACCTATACTCCAATATAAAATAAAAATTAAATCTAAAAAATAATAAAATATACAACCCAATGACTCTTCCAGCCCAATGCACAGTTTTGTGATTTTATCACAACTAATTTTAGAATCCTTTTATTACCCCAAAAAGAAATGCTTTACACCTTACCATTTACCCCTTAATCCTTTCATCTCCTCCACCCATAGGGAACCACTAATTACCTTTGTCTCTATATATTTGTCTATTCTGGACATTTCATATAAATGAAAGCACACAGTATGCGGTCCTTTGTGACTGATTTAATTAACTTAGGATGTTTTCAAGGTTAATACACATTGTAGCATGCATCAGTATTTCATTTCTCTTTATCCCTTAATAATATTCCATTGTATGGATATACCACATTTTCTTTTTCTATTCATCAGTTGATGGACCTTCAGGCTTTGTCCACTTTTTGTCTATTATGAATAATGATGCTATTAAAACTCATATACAAGTTTTTGAGTGAACATATGCTTTTATTTATCTTGGGTATATACCTAGGAGTAGAACTGCTGGGTCAAATAGTAACTCTACAGTTAACAGTTTACAGCACTGCCAGACTCTTTTCCAATGTGACTGTATCATTTTACATTCCTACCAGTAGTATGTGATGGTTCCAATTTCTTCACATCCTCAACAACACTTGTTATTACCTATCTTTTTTATTATAGCCATGTTAGCAGTTAAAATGATATTTCATTGTGATTTTGATTTCCAATTCCATGATGGCTAATGATGTTGAGCAACTTTTCATGTGCTGACTGGCCATTAGTATATATTCTTTAGAAAAGTATCTATTGAGAAATCAACATTTAATGAAGCATCTCTCAAAATGATAATTTTTATAGAAACCTGAGAGTACCCAAATTCTAAATAAATTTGAGAAATATTAGGTTTTTCATTGCATCATTAATATCTTATCATCATTATGATATATGCAACCTGAAGAGGGCATATGTCCCCAGTATCACTCCCTACCAGACTGTAAAATCCAACAAGAAAAGAACAGTCTGTTTTTATCATAATTCAGATGTTAGTAACTAATAAAGTGACTTTAATATGGTGATATTCAAAATTATTTGATGGATAAATAGAGACATCTCTGTTAAAAAAAAAAATACACACACAAAACACTGCCCTATTCCATTTGCCTGGGGGTTATTTGTTCTTTTTTATTCTCTCCAGACTAGTTTTATTCCGAAATTATTAAAAGTAATAGTACAATATGAACCACTTGCAACTTAGCTAAAAACCATCATTATTAGCCAAAATATACTTGGTTGAAAAGAAATACCATACATATCAGGCAAAGAAGATGACTCAGTTGATATATTTCAGGCCATTTTAAGTATACCCTCCTTTCTTTTCACTATTACACATTCACCAACGGTCTAGATTAGCACCAGCAAATAGCCACCAGGGGCCCGTGCTCTGCTGGTGAGGTAATATTTAATTATACATTTACTGAACTTTGGTCACTAAGTGGTCTGTTTAAAGATTCTGCACAACTGGCAGATAGACACTAAAAGACCTCCTGGAAACTTGCTCTTTAGGTTTGGTATTTTTTATCTTTCTAGGGATTTATCCATTTCATCTAGGTTATATAATTTGTTGGCCCGCATTTGTTCATGATATTCTGTTATAACTATTTTTACTTCCGTGAAGTTGGTAGTAATGTCCCCCACTTTCACTTCTGATTTTAGCAATTTGAGTCTTTTTTCCTTTCTCAGTTTAGCTAAAAGTCTGTCAATTTTGTTGATCTTTTCCAAGAACTAACTTCTTATTTTGTTGAATTTTCTCTATATTTTTCTCATCATTAATTTTCATTCCAATCCTTATTATTTCATTTCTTCTACTTGCTTTGGGTTTAGTTTTCCCTTCTTTTTTCGGTATCCTAAGGTTGAAAATTCAGTTTTCTATTTGAGATTTTTCTTCTTTTTTTAAGGTTAAGCATTTACTGCCATGTTTCCCTCTAAGCACTGCTTTGGCTGCAACCCATATGTTTTGGTGTATTGTGTATTTATTTTCATTAGTGTCAAGGTATTTTCTAATTTCCCTCGTGATTTCTTCTTTCACCCATTGGTTATATAATTTCCATGTTTGTGGACTTTCCAGGTTTCCTGTTACTGATTTCTACTGTCATTCCACTGTGGCCCAGAAAACATTTTTATGATTTCAATATTTTTAAATTGATTAAGACTTGTTTGTAGCCTACCATATGACCTATCCCAAAGAATGGACAACGTGGACTTGAGAAGAATATGTATTCTGTTGTTTGGTGGAATTATATGTTAAACGGTCTAGTTTGTGTATAATGTTGTTCAAGTCCTTTATTTTCCTCATTGGTTTTATGTCTAGATATACTATGCTTTATTGAAAGTGGGACATTTAAATCTCTGACTATTATTGTTAAATTGTCCATTTCTCTCCTCAATTCTCCTCATGTATTTTGAGACTCTATTATCTACTGCATAAACGGTGATAATTATTACAGCCTACTGACAGACTGACCCATTTTGCATTACACAATATTGTCTTTTATATCTGGTAACCTTTTTTTTTTAAAATAGCTTTTCAAGTCAAGTTTGACCAATGTTAGTATAGGCACTCCAGTATTCTTAGGGTTTCAGTTTGCATATCCTTTTCCACCCTTTACATTCAACCTATTTATATTTTTTAGTATCTAGATAGCCCACAGTTGAATGTGTTTTTCTTTTTCTTTTTAATCCAGTCTGTTAATATCTTCCTCTTATATTAATCATTCACATTTAATGCTATTTATATACTTGAATTTTTATTACCTTTTTTCTTATTTTCATATGTTTTACTGCTTTTTTATTCCTCTATTTCTCCTTTATTACTTTCTTTTGCATTAAGTGAATATTTTTTAGTGTAATATTTTAATTCCTTTAAAGATTTTTTCACTATTTTTATTCATTTATTTATTTTTGGCTGTGCTGGGTCTTCGTTTCTGCGTTTTCTCCAGTTGTGGTGAGCGGGCCTCTCACTGTCGCAGCCGTTCGTTGCGGAGCACGGCTCCAGACGCGCAGACTCAGTAGTTGTGGCATGGGCCCAGTTGCTCTGCGGCATGTGGGATCCTCCCAGACCAGGGCTCAAACCCACATCCCCTACATCGGCAGGCAGGCTCTCAACCACTGGGCCACCAGGAAGCCCCTTTTTCACTATGTTTTTAAAGTTGTTTTCTAGTAGTTCCTTATCTTGTAAGACTTATCAGAATCTACTTCAGATGTATACTAACTGAATTCTAGTGAAATATAGAAGCATTACTCCCATACTGCTCTACCTTCTCTTCCCTCTTTTTGTGCTATTATACAATACATAGTATGTCTAATTATATTACAAGCCCAACATATATTGTTATACTTATTATTTTATGTCTGTTAAAAAAGATGAGGAAAGAAAGATGAGTTAGTATATATCTTTTGAGTTTACTATATATAACTTATTTTTTATTTTAAGACTGTATATTTTAAGATCAATTTTAGGCTTACAACAAAATTGAGAGGGAAGTAGAGATTTCCCATATACTCCCTGCCCCCACACAATGGTAGCCTCTCTCATGAGAGAGAGGCCTCCTAGGCAGCAGGCTCTCTACCCATGCTTGCAACTCATACTTGAGTTAGGAGAAACACATGGGCCCTTCATGCCCGTATCTCAAGCAAAATCTTAGCGGAAGAGCATACAAAATGTCCTAATATGACAGCTGCTGACCTCACCATTTCCCTAACATTTGAAATCCTTTCCTTTATCAAGAATGAATTTCTATGGCAGCGTTCCTATTATGAAAATTAAAAAAGAGATAATTATGTTAAAAGGATACAACATGGAAATATACAAAATCCCCATTTATGAAGTTTTGAAAACTAGCAAAACAGACATAACAAACAAATATAAACTTCTTTCCACAGGCAGCATTCAGGTCATCTAAGAACACCTGTATCTCTTGTTTAAGCTGCTGTTTTTCAAATACAGCCAGGCTCTCTTTAGAAGCAGCTGCATAGTAAAAATAATTCCTTCATTCTTCAAACCTAAGATTCCAAATATTCATAGTGACTCACGTACATATTTAAGAACTTCTCTTTAGTGTCAATATGTTAAATACACTCAATAAAGCATTCATTTATTTTTAGGTATTCTGTGTAGTATATTTAAAGGCACCATTTGATATCATTTTCTATGTTACAAGCTTTCACTGTCATTGACAAAGAAATGATTTCAAAGCTTTCGATGAAATTTAACACCCATTTATGATAAAAACCCTCCAGAAACTAGGCATAGAGGGAACTTACCTCAACATAATAAAGGCCATATATGACAAACCCACAGCCTAAATCATTCTCAATGGTGAACAACTGAAAGCATTTCCCCTAAGATCAGGAATAAGACAAGGCTGTCCATTCTCACCACTATTATTCAACTTAGTTTTGCACGTTTTAGCCTCAGAAATCAGAGAAGAAAAAGAAATAAAAGGAATCCAAATCAGAAGAGAAGACGTAAAGCTGTCACTATCTGCAGATGACATGATACTATACATAGAGAATCCTAAAGATGCTACCAGAAAACTACTAGAGCTAATCAATGAATATGATAAAGTAGCAGGATACAAAATTAATGCACAGAAATCTCTTGCATTCCTATTCACTAATGATGAAAAATCTGAAAGAGAAATTAAGGAAACACTCTCATTTACCATTGCAACAAAAAGAATAAAATATCTAGGAATAAACCTACCTAAGGAGACAAAAGACCTGTATGCAGAAAACTATAAGACACTGATGAAAGAAATTAAAGATGATACAAGCAGATGGAGAGATATACCATGTTCTTGGACAGGAAGACTCAACTTGTGAAAATGACTATACTACCCAAAGCAATCTACAGATTCAATGCAATGCCTATCAAACTAGAACAAAATATTTCACCATTTGTATGGAAATGCAAAAGACTCTGAATGGCCAAAGTAATCTTGAGAAAGAAAAATGGAGCTGCGGAATCAGGCTCCCTGATTTCAGACTATACTACAAAGCTACAGTAATCAAGAGAGTACAGTACTGGCAAAAAAACAGAAATATAGATCAACGGAACAGGATAGAAAGCCCAGAGATAAACTCATGCACCTATGGTCACCTTATATTTGGACCAGGATAGAAAGCCCAGAGATAAACTCATCCACCTCTGGTCACCTTATTTTTGATAAAGGAGGAAAGAATATACAATGTAGACAGCCTCTTCAATAAGTGGTGCTGGGAAAACTGGACAGGTACATGTAAAAGAACGAAATCAGAACACTCCCTAATATCATACACAAAATAAACTCAACATGGATTAAAGACCTAAATGTAAGGCCAGACACTATAAAACTCTTAGAGGAAAACATAGGCAGAACACTCTATGACATAAATCACAGCAAGATCCTTTCTGATCCACCTGCTAGAGAAATGGAAATAAAAACAAAAATAAACAAATGGGACCTAATGAAACTCAAAGGCTTTTGCACAGCAAAGGAAAACCATAAGTAAGATGCAAAGAAAACCCTCAGAATGGCAGAAAATATTTGCAAATGATGCAACTGACAAAGGATTAATCTCCAAAATTTATAGGCAGCTCATGCAGCTCAATATCAAAAAAACAAACAACACAATCCAAAAATGGGCAGAAGACCTAAATAGAAATTTCTCCAAAAAAGATATAGATTGCCAACAAACACATGAAAGGATGCTCAACATCACTAATCATTAGAGAAATGCAAATCAAAACTACAATGGGATATCACCTCACACCAGTCGGAATGGCCATCATCAAAAAATCTACAAACAATAAATGCTGTAGAGGGTGTGGAGAAAAGGGAACCCTCTTGCACTGTTGGTAGGAATGTAAACTGATACAGCCACTACGAAAAACAGTTTGGAGGTTCCTTCAAAAACTAAAAACAGAACTGCCATACGACTCAGCAAACTCACTACTGGGCATATACCCTGAGAAAACCATGATTCAAAAACAAGCATGTACCACAATGTTCACTGCAGCTCTATTTACAATAGCCAGGACATGGCAGCAATCTAAGTGTCCATCTACAGATGAATGGATAAAGAAGATGTGGCACATATATACAATGGAATATTACTCAGCCATAAAAAGAATAGAAATTGAGTTATTTGTAGTGAGGTGGATGGATCTAGAGTCTGTCATACAGAGTGAAGTAAGTCAGAAAAATAAATACCGTATGCTAACAGATATATATGGAATCTAAAAAAAAAAAAAAAAGGTTCTGAAGAACCTAGGGGCAGGACAGGAATAAGGACGTAGATGTAGAGAATAGACTTGAGGACATCGGTAAGAGGAAGGGTAAGCTGGGACGAAGTGAGAGAGTGTCATGGACATATATACACTACCAAATGTAAAATAGATAACTAGTGGGAAGCAGCCATGCAGCACAGGGAGATCAGCTTGGTGCTTTGTGACCACCTAGAGGGGTGGGATAGGGAGGGTGGGAGGGAGACGCAAGTGGGAGGGGATAAGGAGATATATGTACATGTACAGCTGATTCACTTTGTTATAAAGCAGAAACTAACACACCATTGTAAAGCAATTATACTCCAACAAAGATGTTAAAAAAAAGCTCATGACTGTTTTCCAGAACAACTGTGGCATAAACTACTACCAATACTGTTTCAAGTTATCTGTTTCATCAGCATTATCTTCTGTCATTAAAAATGTGTCAAAAATTTATCCTTGTGAATTTGACAATAAAATAATACCTGAATAAAAAAATGCATGAGCTTACAAGGTGATTGTGTGAATACACTACAGAGATCTTCAGCTTTTAATGTAGAAACAGAAGACAAAAGAAGGCATTATATGTTAAATACTGAAATATGTTGTATTAATTACTAAATATTATTAGAGTTCAAGAAAGTATGAGCAAATGTTATTGAAGAAAGCTTCTAAAAAAAATCTGTGTCTTGTAAGGTATTCTAGAGCAGAGAAACCACAAAAAGACCACTGAAATTTATAAAATTTGTACAAAATGGAAGAATGACTCACAATGGTGGGACAAAGAACACCTGAGCCCACATACTCCTCCTGTTCCCTCCTGTTTTTAGATGAGCTGTCCATATTCTTATGAAAAGCTGATCCTTCCATTGATGCACTAGATCCCATATTCTTTTGCCTATTCAAGAACACAGATCCTGAAGTTTGCTCTCATCATCTTGACACTATTTCTTCTCTCTCTTGTAGATGGTTTCTCTTGGCTTACACATACATTGCAATTTCTGCCATCATATAAACAAGCCCTCTCTTGACCTCACTTCCCTTTCAAGTAACACCAATATTCCATTCACATTTACATCAAAACTTTCCCCAAGTCCTATATACTCCTTTTATCCAACGTCTCTCCACCAAATCAGTCTACTGTCTCCAATCCTCCATTATAACTGCTGTTGTCAAAGCAACCAATGACCTTCATATTATCAAAGAGAATATTTAAGCCTCAGACATTATCATTGTTGAACTTTCTGCACATTTAACATTTCATCCATCCTTATTAAATAACTCTCTTTGCTTGGCTTTCAGAACACTACATACTGCTGCTTTTCTCCCTACCTTACTGTCACTCTTCTATCTTCTTTGCTCTTCTCACCTCATATTCTCAACCACTAAGCAAAGCTGAGTTCTAAATTTTCTTTTCTAATCTTATCAATGCCCATTATTTTGTTGATTTCATCTAAGCTCACTGTATTAAATCCAATCTATAAGATATCTCCTCACAAAGTGATTATTCCAATCCGAACTCCTTCTATGAACTTAATTTTTAAATGTTTAGTTATTTATCTGACGTCTCCACTTAGATGTCCAAAAACAGATATTTCAGAACTACATTCCAAACTAATTTCTTAATTTCACCCTTCCACCCCACCAAAATATGCTCCTTTCATAATCTTACCCATCTTAGTTAATGGGAATGCCATCCCTTCAGTTTCTAAGGCCAAAACCTTTGGATTTATTCCTGATTTTAAAACAACCAGCAAATCCTGTTGTCTCTACTTTCCAATATATTCAGAAAACTCATCACAGATAGTTCCACTCTGGTCCAAATCAACAGTATCTCTTGCCCGAATCACTGCAACAGCTACCTAATTGTTTTCCCATCTTCAGTTACACAGCAGTCTGAAGATCATTTAAAATGTACCTTGGACAATATTCCTAAACCCCACGTAACTACTATTTCACTCAGAGGAAAAGCCAAAATCCATGCAGTACCTTCCAAAACCCTACATGATCTAGCCCCTCATAACCTTTCTGACTTTATCTCTTCCCCTTTTCTCCCTCTATCACTCTACACTAGCAGCACTGACAACTGTGCCGTGTCTTGATACCTAAGGGTTTTATGTTCACTATGTCTCTGCCTGGAATATTCTTCTCCAAGATATTTAACATCCATGTATCAATTCTACTCTTCATCTCATTCAGGCCTTAGATCCAATATCACCCTTTCATTGATCCCTTTCCTGCCTATCCTTTCCTGCCCCTTTTTTTCAAGGTTACATTCCTTTATAACACCGATCACTATCTATGTCTGTCTATCTATTTATCTACCTACCTATTTATGGGATTTCTTTTTGTCTGTTTTGTTTATCTACTGAATCTCTGGTACATAGAAAAGAGTCTGGCACGTGACAGACACTCAATGAATATTTATTTAATGACTCAATGAGTAAATGAATGGACCAGTTTTAGTAAGGTTAAAATGCTATGGAGTATTAAAATGATAGTGAGATATTATAATAATAATCTTATAAAAATTACTTAGTGTAAACTATTGATGTCAGAGTGGAAAACAGGGATTTCAAGTCACTACACAGCTTGTGGCATATGCAAAACAGAACTGTGCCGCTGCCCAGCTGGGAAACAACATGCTCATATCACTCTGGCCATCTTTTCTTTTCACTACCGTCTCTCACAGTGCCAGCGGTGAGCCAAACGGCTTTACACAGTGCCTGGACACAGCACTAAATAATACTGAATTCCATCATGTGAAATTCAAGTCGTTTTTATTGTCATTCTTCCTTTTACAAATCTTGCTTTTTAACTAAGAGTGACAGCTTCTCACTCAGTGTTTTCAGGAAGCAACCATATTTACAGGATTGAATATAGGACTGAATAATATTTTGGCTTTATTATACCTGCTGAATACACATTTTCTATTCAGAGCAAACAGTACTGGCTTTCCACTCCTATTCTTGGCATAAAGTCCTCCTCTAAGATATTCATTTAATAAACCAAAGGAGGAAATTGAGGCTCAAATACCACATAAAAGACCCAGAAATAGAACTGTCTGGTTCATTCCGAAGTTCATGCATTAAAGCTTTTAAGACCTTAGCCAATTAACACAACAACAACAAGGCAATCTCAGTGAATGAATATAATTCAGAATCCCCTATCACGTTCAAATCAATCAGTTTCCACCCCACCTTAAGCAAGACTACCCCTATACATAGCCTCTACCACCAGGAAGCTACCAGTACCAGACAGCCTCCTTCTTCTTGTCCTGCTCTCTATTTCTAATACACTTGTTCTGCCTTGGAAGATCCTATTTCAGTCCTCTTGTCTAGTGCTTAATCTGCTACAGCAGTACTTGATCCCACCTTCATCCTTCTTTGCTAGATTTCAGCTATATCCTAGTACCATTCCTTACAAATATATCTCAGGAACATTCCCTAGTAAGTATAGATCAACCTCTCCACATATACACTGGTCATCATAATCCTTCAACCCAGTATAACATATAGATTGTCATTTTTCCATGGGGAGACATCTACTCATTACCAACCCAACAGGCATTCACTAAATTTCTTCTATATATAAATCATAGTCCCGACAATTGTGAAAGCCACAGAACTTCATGACAGAGCTCCTATCATCATGGAATCTACACCATGTATTTGAATTTATGAAGGAATATTAGTTTCCTATTGTTGCTGTAACGAATTATCACAAATTTAGTGGCTTAAAACATTAGTTGATTATTTTACAATTCTGTAGAAGTCCAACAGTAAATTCAAGATGTAGTTAGGGTTGCATTCCTTTCTAGGGGAGAATCCATTTTCTTGCCTATTCCAGCTTCTAGACGCTGCCCACATTCCTTGGTTCATGATCTCTTCCTCCACCTTCAAAGTCATCAGCTTTGCATCTCTCTATGGCTTTCTTCTACAGTCACATCTCTCTATGCCTGTCTTCTTCTGTATCTTTCCTCCAGTTAAATACCTTTGTGCTTATATTGGGGTCCCCTGGATAACCCAAGATATTATCCCTATTTTAAGGTCAACTGACTGGCAAACTTAATTCTATCTGCAACCTCAATTCCATTTTGCCAGCTAACCTAGCATATACATAGGTTCCAGGAATTAGGACAAAGAAAAAGGGATCCATGAGAAGAAAAGCACAGAAAAAAGGGAAAACACAGATTATGTCCAGAGAACACTCTTGGATAGAAATCCCACCTCCTGTTTCATCAAGACATCTTACATATATTACACATTATGATTCCAAGAACATATGGGTACTTTTTATATGGTGGCCTCAATTTATTTTTGAAACTAAGTTATAAAATATTAATAAATAAATATGACACAGAGGGGAAGAGAAAGGGAGGGAGAGTGAGAGAAACGCAAGAGACAGGTTTCGAATGCTATTGAAGTTAGCAGATTTACTCCAGCCTAAAATCTCAGCCCTGATCTTTCACTTGAGGATTCAGCACATCAGTTCAACTCTTAGAAGGTGGGTTGTCTTCAACCAATACTCAAGGTTTGTGTGTGTGTGTGTGGTGTGTGTGTGTGTGAGAGAGAGAGAGAGAGAGACAGTGAGATGCCAGCTTCAGCCTTCTTGATGCCTAGGCACGGAACACTTGTTTTAGGCCTAGCTAAGGGCCTTTGGCTGGAGTCAAGATGTAGAGTGTTAGGTTCTAAGATGAAAGGTATGGAGTTATACTTGTGATGGGCCATACATTTGCAGAGTACTTTTGGTGAGAGATTACATAATCACTTTTAGATAGTGTTAAGCACCTAGAAGAACTCATCCCACTGTTCACCGTGGACAGAAAGAACTGTTCAGTATTACTCATGTTTGATTTTCTTACTTTTTTCTCTTTAAAATAAAATCACCTAAATTCTCATCAAACCTGAAGACCCAAGCAAGCTTTTTCTCTTCAAGAATACTTTTCCAAACTGTATTTTCAGTCATATCGCCTGTATCTTACTGTTTAGCACTTGATCACACAACATTATCTATTATTCTGTAATTGTTTTGCAAGCTTGACATCTTCCCAATTCTATTACATGCTTTTTAAGACCCCTTTTTTAAAAAGTTCTCAAGTTTCTAGCCATACAGATTAGTACATGATGAATATAAGTGAATACAACTGAAAGGTCGTGGGCAAAAATACTTCCCTTAAGTCAATTTCTATTTCAAATGCAATCATCATTCAAACGTGTTTGAACTTTTTTTGGGGGGCGTTGTCGTTGCAACTACTGCAGATATTTATGATCATATATTTTATGTTCATGTATGTTTAAGTTTCATATAATAGTAGCAAGAAATAATAAAAGGAATAACACTACCATTTATTGCATAATTACTATGTGCCAGAAACCATTAATTCCAAGTATCTTATAGGCACTATCTCATTGCATCTTCATCAAAACCCTAGATCACAGATCACTGTGAAAATTAAATGAAGGATTTTAAATAGAGTCCTAAACACAGAATCTCACCAATGATCAGAGAAAGGGAGAATATACAACCCCAAAACATGACTATCCCAAAATATGCCACTTTGGTATGCTGATTATTTTGAACTGGAAGCACGAGCAATTCAGCAGCAAATGCAGGGGGAGGCTTTCTCTGAACTGCCCTTATCTTCCTAAAGACATATCCTCCAAAAGAAACTCAGCTGTCACAGATCCCCTCCCCTAGAGTTGCACCAGCCAAGAAAGATAGACTCTTATCACAAGAGATGAGACTAGACATTGACACCACAGCCAAACTTTGTCTCAAACTGTCATACCTCCCATCTAGTCTTCTAAGACCCCATTCAACCCTTCCTAAAAATCATTCACTCTCCTCTAAGAGGCCTATATTTCCCCTCCCTTTTCCCTATTAAGATGGTATTTAATCATTAATTCTAAGCCACTTCAGGCAGTTACTAATTTTTCCCTGGGTATCTCCCACATGTACATGAGATATACATGTTAATAAACTTCTGTTTGTTTTTCTCTTGTTAATAAGCCTTTTATTACAGGGGTCTCAGCTAAAAATTCAAAAGAGCAGACAAAAATTTATTTTTCCTCCCTTACAATCAGCTGTCAAAAACTGTTAGCTACTATTTAAATTTCATATTATATATCTTTCACCAAAACAACTGGAATTCAATAATTTTAGTGACCCATTTCTTGGTATTTAATAAAAATTAATAACCCCTCAACAACTAAGAAGACATTAACAACAGCATAATAAATTATTCTGACCTAGTATGGCTCATTTTCTTGCCCCTGGATTCTTCCCAGTATGCATAAGCATTTGCAATATTTCCCAATGAGAGCAGACAGCTTGCTTAATCTTGTTCCTATGGCATCAAAACTATTCCATAAATAAAGTTTTTAAATGAAAGGCCTTGGGTGACTGAATTATAATGACCAAACATTTCAAAGCATCCACCAAAACAATCTGAGCCCTCAGAAGAGCTGAACACATTAATGAAATGGCCTCCCTGTGGAGAGAAATACAAAAAGAGCCACATTTTGTTTGTGTTTGAAAATAAAGCATCCAATTTTCAGGGATCCAGAACATTAGAGAAGGATGACACTCTTTGGTTTGGAGGATAGAACGATTAGGTGGTAGGAAGCACACCTGCATACCTCAGGTGAGTGCATATCAGAAAGACCTACTTTAGAGTTCTAGAAGGGTGAGCCATACATGCAAAACCTGAGGCAAACAACAAATGAGTTTGAGTATCTTTGAAAAAACGTTGCATACTATAGCAAAGCTTGAGAGAAAGTAGGTGTTTCTTTAAGTTTTGGAATTAAGTACAGTAATTGCCATTATAATTCATCTATCATCAAAGCAGGCTTGTGGAATAGAGCTTGGGGTGCTTTTCTTCAAAGGGCGTCTCTATTTCTCAGGATTTAGCATTGCCCTTCAGGCAAAACCACCATAAAAGTCCCACCTGCTATTTCAGTGTAAACTTTAAACACTAATGGTGCTGAAGAGCAATATTGCCTATGGAAACCCATCTATCATCTGCAACCGTACTTTATTTTCCAGGGACCTGAGATATTTCAGTACTGAAATGCAAATCAGTGGAGGAGGAAGGGCAGGTCTTCTACTACTTTCCAACCCATATTTTTCATGAAAGTAGAACTACAAAACCCTTTTCCAGCCCAGACTCTGTTAAGACCCCCTGGGGGCATTTCATGTCTTGAGTATCTCTACCTTGTTCCATTTTGTTTTTCACAGCTCTTCTTCACCAGCTCTGCAGTCTGAGAGCAAAATTTTAGAATCTCACTTTGATATACCTCATATCAGGACAAGTAACAATTTCAAATAGTAGGAATATCACCTGGGTAATAAAATACCCAATTTTATATATTTAAATACAATGATATTAGTCTTCAGATGATCAGGGAAGAAATAATTTACTTATTAGATTATTTTCATATCCGTTTTACTTAATTCTTTCACACTATTTACTAAATTCATAGGTGTGCCAATAAGGAAAAAATGTTGGGAAACCATTCCTTAAATCAAAAGACATAAAATTGACTAACCAGTCCAACTTGGGTGAAAAATGTTACCCTTCTGTCGTATATTGATTTAATATTTTATTCAACTGTCTACATGTAACATACTAACAATAATAATAAAAACATCATCATTGAAAATTTACAGTGGCATTGTAATGGATAAGCCCTTATCAGCCATTATTTTATTTAATCCTCATAGCAAACTCTATGTGGTACGTACCATGTGTTATTTCACAAATGAGAAAAATGAAGCACAGTGTGGCTTAAGGCCCTTACCTAAAATCACACAGCAAGTACACAGCCGTCAGGATTTGAACCTAGGCAGTGAGTGTGACAAGCAATGACACACACTAAAATTTCTCATTCATTTTGAAGAGAATTGTCTACTCCATTTCTTTTCCCATATGGGAAAATGGAATGGGGAGTAGGAATCTGATATTTAATGAAAACTAGTGTGCACTAAGCATTGAGACACTGTATTGTTTCATCCTGGTACCTTTGTAATTGTTTTTGTACAGCACAAAAACAATGAGGTGCTTCTAAAATGTTGGTGGTGTTTCAGTGCTTTACAATATTAACTCATTTAATCTGCATAATGACCCAATTAAGTAGATATTGTTTTATATACCCGTTTTCCAGTTGAAGCATCTTTAGCACAAAAAAATTAAGTAATTTAACCAAGATTATGCAGCTGGTAAGTGGTAAGATATATTCATACATAGTTCCCCATAGCCATAGCCGATGTGAATCTTATTATATCAGTTCAATGAAGTGGATGTTTCCTATACTCAGAGGAGACTCTTTTATTAATACCTATGCCTTAACCAAGAAAAGCTGGTATATGACTTAGGAACAAGGCATTTCTACTTTCTATTCTCTGGGACTCCCATTAAATATGTTTTTTCACAAGGTTCACCGGACTAATTCCAGTTTCTTACATAACTGCTAAGTTATTCCTCTTAGTTCCTTCTAAAACAGTGGCTCTCAAAGACGTCTAAACAAAGGAAAGCCAGTTAAGCAGTTGTAATATAAATGGGCAATAGTGGAAACACTCTTCTCGCTGAAAGGTTTAATACCAGCTTCTCCAACAGACTGAGAAATGCTTTTGACAAGCTGCAAAATGCAAAATCATACTCTTCAAAACTCACTATTTGTATGAACTGCATGACTTAGTATGACAGGAATAGTTCTTGTTTTTGATATTCTGAAACTGGATACTACAACTAATATTGTTAATAACAAATTTATTCCTTAAAATATTGTATTTCCTTACATGTTTTAAAAACTAATATTTCTCTGAATTATATTTTTATAATAAAAAATTGTGGTTATCTCTGGAAATTATCTTAGTAGCTGCCAAAGGTGCAAATAGTCAAATAAGCAAGCCAATAGAGGCAATCTAAGTAGCAGAGGCGCTACAGAGAGGTGAAATATTAAGTGGAGAGAAATTCCTAGTGAAACAAGAACCATAAGGGTAGTTTAATTGGTTTAATTGGGTCAATAGCCATAGTTAAAAAAAACCTGTGGCTACTGACCACATTGAGACAAAGAGATCCATTTCTACAAAGTACCTTTAGGAGTCTTTTCTTCTTTTTTTTTTTCCCAAATGTTGACAAGAGAGATGAATGAGCAACCAGTCCTGCCAATTGAAACAGTCATCTTTTCAGTTTTTCTCCAGAAAATTAAATGTAGTTCAAGAAAACTGCATATTGCTGAAAACGTGTGATCAGAGTATTTTCATGATAAATTTGGAAAAGACCAAATTGAAGTCCTTTACTGCAAATTATTATACTTTGACCTATTTAAAACAAGCACTTAACCTGATACCTGTGCCACTACAATCAACTTCATGTCCACATCATTTCCTGAGAGAAACAAATATCTTATCAATAAGAACTGGACTGAGATTGTAAGCACCACGAGCAAGTATGGTATTTCCTTACTCACAGCTGTGTTTCTAACACTCTTAAAAGCAGTTATACCTTATGCCTTTTAAATTAGCTTATCCCTTTCACACAACAAACAGCTTGCTAAAACTGTCTAGATGCCAGAAGTTACTCACCAGTTCACCATTTAAGGTCACCATTCCTTCTTCTATAATTGCAGAGTTCAGTACTGCAGTCTAGATACCTGCTACAGATTTCTAAAACTCTCAAGTACTTTCTTTTGAACTCTAGCCCCTGTACTCTATGAAACTGCGTACTTGTCCTCAGGCTGAGTGAACTTGCAATCATAAGAAACACTTGTTGGAAGAGGCTATCGAGAGGCTGTGACCACTGGTTGACCCTCAAGGCTAGACCCAGGCTACTGGAGGCACCTCACCCACTCCCCTTGTCCTTGGAATGTATATTCTGACCATCATTCCCACACAAGGAACTGTTTCAAGGACGTAGCCTTGAGAGAGTAACGTGCTGTTCGGACCATCTGGAAAGTAAGGCGATTTAACTCCATTTAAGCCTCTATAAACTTTTAAGACTCTGCCAGGTGGGTGTGGAGATGTCCTCGTTTTGCGGCCGCCCAAGACAAGCGTCATATGTAAGTTCCCTTGCTTAGTAAACCTGCTCTAGCCGCAGAAACAGCCCCCGCCACTGGGCCTGTCCTGATTCTAACAAGATACTGAGCTGTTTCTCAGCGGTAACAGAACAAAACCGAAACTCACACCGCCAAAGCATGCGCAGAGGAGAAAATTTTGACCTCAACACCCGGAACCAGACTTCCCCCTCCCACGGAACCAAAGAATCAGGGCATGACCGGAAGCTGAACGCCGGGACCCTTTCAAAGAGGACGGGTCCGTTGTCCAGGAGGTTGTGCTGCTGAAGCCCTTTTCCCACGCTTTTTCATAAATGGCCATGTTCCAGACAGAACCTTCCAGGACTCCAGCATACCAGCTGTCCTCCCCTGATTTATAAAAGCTGGACAGGTATGAGCCTTGCTTCCTGTCTCCTTGCCAGCCGACCTTGCAATGAAGCTTTTTCTTCTCTCAAAAGCCTGTGCCATAGTATTGGCATCTGTGTGCATCAGGCAGCTGGCTTACGTGGCCACCTATCAATGTGGAGTGGTCGACCTCTTTCTTCACTATCTCCTTGCCCTCGCATATGGGGGGCCCATTTGTGAACCAACAGCACTCCCACTACCTGTCCTGTCTCTTCAAGACTCATCCTAAGAAGGCTAGTTTATCCAAGTTTCGTATCAGTCAGACAGAACAGGATCAATAGCTGATTCTCAGGAAAAGAGTCATGTATGGTTGTGGGCTATGGACGTCTGCAAAAAAGAAACTTGCAGAAGAAAGGAAAAAGAGTAACTTATTTTCTTACTTAAGCTATGAAGTGAAAAGCGAACAGGAAAATTACCTGTCCTGCATGAAGATCACAGCTCTACTGCTACAGTTCTCACCTTGCACAGTATTCTGTTGTACTAATGATGCCCCTTACTCTCATCCCACCTCTCCATCAAGCAAGGTACTATGCCTGAAATTGCTTCCCAATTGTGATGGACATTCTTCTGCAAAGATTACATTATATTTTGAGTTTGGAAAAATCCACTTAAAATATGTAATCCTTATGCAAGTGCAATCTGTGCACTGTACATCAAGCCTCTGCTTTCACACCAAAACCCTGATTCTGTTTTCTTTTGCCTCTGATTTTCAATCAGTAATTTTCCTCCTCTGATTCCAAGAGGAAGACCAAATTCAAAAATTAAGTGTACATAGCACCTCCGTAGTTGTATGTGCATTATATATAATAAGATTACAGGCTTCTCCCCTTCAGAATATTAACTTCCAGAGGTCAGATAATGTGTGTTATATTCTGCAGGAACATCCCAATTTTCACCCTGGTACGCATACATTCACCCTAAATAGTTTCCCATTTAAAATGTCTTGCCAGAATCATGTACCAGTACGTGTAGATTCATACCTCCCTATCCCTAAAGAGGAATAAAATAACTCGGTGTTTAGCAACCAGCTAAAAGCATACTGTGGCATGTTACCAATGGAGTATCTCTCTGGAAAACAATTCCTGTGGATTGTAAATAATGGTGTTGACCAATCACCACTAAGAAAAGGTAACACAGTAATTGATATTTCTCCTAGAGTGACCAAGGGAATGGCTTGACTATATCTGTGAGAATTAAAAACAAATTGCAAGCTCCTAGTCTGTCCTCTGTCCTTATAAAGCGCCAACAACGTTTTGTTGTCTCTCAGTACCCCGTTTGGTGCATCTCAACCTGTTTTTTTTTATGTCTCAGTTTACTAAAATAAATCTTGTACATTCTCGTTGTGGTCAAAAATAAACGATGGCTCATATTGTGCGTAGGTTCTTGCTCATGACAGTCCAGACTGCTAGCAGATTGCTAATATGTTAACAGCTCTATTATAAGACTCTTAAGAATGCAATTTTTTTGTGCCATTTCTGAAGTCAAATTCTCCATGTTAAAGGAGTACTGCACAGGAACACTGGGATAGATGCCCAGACTCTTTCTGCATGCAGATATCTACAGTGTAATAGATCCAGATGGCTGAGAATTTTAAGGTAACATTCTTCAAGGTGTGCTGCTTATTCAGGTGTGCCCACTCTGGAAACCAGAATATTGATCTGAAATACTCAGATAGGATCTCTGCCTCTTGGTCCAGATCTGCATATAATAAAATTTAAAGGTACCCTAAATGTAGAAGTTTCTGGAAATGATGGAAGTTAAAAAAAATTTTAAGAATGGCTGGACTCAAATAGTGAAATTAGATAATTTTTCATTTTCTCCTTCCAAAGATACCAGTGAAAATCTTTAAATAGATGTGATTCAGTGTCTCTAGTTCTTGTGTGATCCAGATTTTTTAAAATATATATTATTTACATTGGTTAATATCCTTTTATGAATTTTATGCCATTTGTCCCATAGTCTTGGTATTGATATTGTCAAGGGAGAGTCTGACTTTAGATAGGCGCATGCATGGTGACTAAGAGCATAAATACATGTCTGAAACATGGAATGTGCTCCATAAAGGCATCCCAGGGAAGTTGCTCAAGATAATTGGTTCTAACTTTTTCAAAATCATCTGTTTCACAAAGTTGCTCATTAGTGCTAGGAGAATATTCTGTAGAAGACTGTCATGGTCCCTCAATCTTCAGTTTATAGTGTCAGTGAGGTTCAGCCATTGATTTAGATTGACTCAGGTAACACACAAATCACACTGAGTGCTTACCTGCCAGTCACTATGGCAAAAACATACTTTATAGGCACAAAATTCCTACAAGAAGAATATAAATATTACAAATCTTACTCTGTGTATTCAACACACTCTTTTCATAATAATAATAATAAATGAGATTTATTTGTTCATGAAACTGAAATTGTAAGGAGGGGATTTGGCTTCCGGCACAGCAAGATTCAGATGCCCAAACAATATTGCATGAATTCTCTTTACTCTCCAGTTGTTTTGTTTTCCATTCTGCTGACTTTATTTGGAAGCAAATTCTTTAAAAAAACATTTAACCATGCCTCTGGATTTGCCATCCTAGTAGATTTTCCAGTAATTCCAACTAAGATCCTGGGCTGTTGCTTTCTCATTGATATTCTGTGATTGTGCCTAAATCATCTGCCTACCTCTGAAGCCACACCGCAGGTTCAGCATCCTCTGAAACATGAGCATTGAATCTAAGGGAGGTTAGTTCACAGAAGAAACTCAGCTGTCATTGGAAGAGAGCTAAATGGAGTTGTGCTGACTAAAAAATAGATATCCACTGTACTCTCACCTTACAGAGAATTACATTGAAGCTTTGGTAATGTACCAAGTAAGTAAAACCAAAACTCACACTCAGGCCTACTGACCTCCAAGTCACTCTTGACAAATGTCCTTTATTGTAAATCAGTACCAATTAAACTAGCTCTGATATCAAATTTAGGGAGGATTGTTTATTCAGATCCATTCTCTAGAAGTGAAACGAAAGTAATTTAACAAGTGAAAGTACATATGTTATCTTCAAATTTTTATCTGTAAAAATAATGTTTTTCTTAAAATTCAGATTTATATATGAATATCAAGAACTTCAGAGATATATCCCACTAAGATCCTGCCCTGCTATAAGGGCAGTTTATAAAGGGCTTCAAAGTCTCAGAAAAGATGAACTATTAGTCAAACACATTATGATTTTTTTGTTGTAGCTTGGATTTTTTTAACTATTATTTTAAATATAAGTAATTAACACCAAATTGATTTTCTATAAGCATAGCTCTGAAATATGACAAAGCAAAGAGCTTAGGCAGACAAAGTAGAGAGGGTGATTCAAAGACCTTCCTTTCAGTATTCTTTTTAAAATCTCTCTCATTCCTCATCATTTTTTTTCTTTACCCTTGACAGTCATTTTTAAAAAGGCTTTCTGAGATCAGAGAACAGATCAAGTTTCACAGAACTGGATATGTGTCTGCTCACATAGGAATGCAGCCTTCAATCCAAGTTCTATGTCTTGTGCTCTAAGTCAGCTAACTAGCCTCTCACTATGACTTCTAATAAAAAATTCTCATTATACCACAGCATGCTTGGCAGAGCTCATACTGCTTTATATAAAACGTCTTCAAAAGTGAGGAAGAAAATATACATTGCCTCACACGGGAGCTGTGTTGATTATGACATCATTTTCACGATGAGAAAACATAGAAAGGTTAAGTGACTGTGGAAGGTTACACATTTCCTCTGTGTAAAGGAGGATGACAGTTTTGTTTGCAAAATTTGAAGAACTGGAAACAGCATTATCTAAGCAGTCACAGATTAACAGTCACTGCACCTTCTGGCTGTAGCACACTATTAGGAATGCATATACCCTCACAGATCATGTGTCGTCGTTTTGCTCCTGTGTAACTGTCACAATGATGCTAGATTTTTTTCAATTTTCACTTAGTTTTACATAAAAATTTACCAAATTATTTAAAGATGCTTCTTCTAAATCTCATGAAATGGCATTTTTATTGTACAGGATAACTGAAACTCTATAACCTCTACCTTTAAATAATTTAACATGAGAAAGTGGCTGCCCTAAAGGGTAGTTCTAAGAACTGAGACTCCGCTTTCTGAAAAAGAACAGCATCCATGAAAGCTTTTAGAGCAGTAGTTTCTGACTTGTTAAAGATACCTAAGAAAAGACCAAATCATCTTTTGAATCAAGCATAACCCTCCCACAAAACTTTCCTGTAATAAAAATATTTTAATGCTCTGAAGGGTGGGGGGGAACATGGAGAGAAGATACAGATATTTAGCTGACTCAACTAAAGTCTGGTTTCTTTTAAATTAACTTAAGTTTTTTTACTGATGTTTCCCATGGCACAATCAGAATGTCATCAACAGCAAGCCTACTATGTGAATCAACAGATGGGTTAATGTGAAGAGTGAACGTTTATGACTAGAAGCCCAGCTGACACTAATTCCTTGATATAGCCTTCCAACTGCAGGGGCTCTATAATCACATCAACCATTTTTCTTAACTTTGACAAATTTTGAACCTCTGTTTCCTGTTTTATAGTATTCCAAAGATACTAAGAAGCCATTTCAACTTAGTACATGGAGGTCAGCTCAGTTCTTAAAGGAATTGTCTTTAGGGATGAGTTGATCAAAAACCCTTATTCATGGACTGTAAAAAGATGTCACCTGAGATTGTAATTATAAAATAATTATTTTTTATTCAGAAAATATGTATTGCTTGTATACGAATTAAAAGTCATTGTGCTAATACAAAATAAATTAGAGTCCCTGCCTTCATGTTGTTTTCAAGCTAGCAGCGTTGGTTAAACATGTATAAAATTAATTTTAATGCAACTAGGATGTAATCCTGTCATAAGAGAAAGACTGTCTTCATTGAATTTTAGAATAGGAGTGGTCACTTTCATGTATGATTGTATGGAAAGGACAAAAAGGGTTGACTCTGTGGAGCAGGAAACGTGAAGATCTTCAGAGATGGTTACAATTTTTAATGCTGAAATGAGAAGCAAGAGGCATGGAGAGAATAAGACACAGAACTAGAAAGCCACATAGACTGTTCGGCGATATACTGAAACCAAATACATAATGGCTTGAACAAACGCTGGAATTCATAAAGCCACACTAAACTAAAATGTTACAAAAAAAGTTTTCCTCTTTGATGAGTACGGTAGAGATAGTGATATGGAAGCCTGAGAGTATCTTTTGGTATGTTGGAAATATTTTACTTTTTGATCTGTAGGGTACATTACAAAAGTATGCTCACACTGTGATAATTCTTAAGTTATACAGTTATGATTTATACACTTTTATGTAAATACATTAAACTTGTACTAAGAGTGTGCGAAAAATAAAATAAATAATATAAAATTTGACAGTGTGTGTGTGGCCTTGATTTTCTTATGAAAGCATGTTAAATAGTCCAGTAACTATGATAACGTCTTAACTATATCTTCATTTAATAATTTCTCTTGTCTTTGAATAATTCAAAACACTTTGTAATCTGTGAACAGGGAGTTGAAAGCCTCAAAAAGGATGTATCCAAAGGATTTGAAACAAGGGTAGGAAATATCACGTGCAGAAACTGAATAAAAATCCACATAGCAAGGGTTAGATTACTCATTATGGAAGCTATTTACAACAAATAATTTGTATCTATCTATAAGACTTCAGCGGTTCTTAAATATATACTGGCATTTTTTTTTTTTTTGGGGGGTACGCGGGCCTCTCACAGTTGTGGCCTCTCCTGTTGCAGAGCACAGCCTCTGGACACGCAGGCTCAGCGGCCATGGCTCACGGGCCCAGCCGCTCCGTGACATGTGGGATCTTCCCAGACCGGGGCACAAACCCGTGTCCCCTGCATCGGCAGGCGGACTCTCAACCACTGCGCCACCAGGGAAGTCCTATACTGGCATTTTAAAATATGTAAACTGGAAGAAATATTTAGAAAATTGTAATATTTCAGGTGGGATGAGTTATTACAGTCATTTTTTTTAATGGCTAAGTAAAACAAAAGATATTAAGTAGAAATTTCCAGTCAATAAAAAGCATAATTTGATTTTAATAATTGTAATATTCATTAGCTAGACAGAAATTAACTCCCTATATTGGAAAAGAAAATATCAAATATTTGTGCCTTATGACATTGTCTCTTTGTTCTTCCATTAACTTCCTTTACTCATCAAAAAATCTACAAACAATAAATGCTGGAGAGGGTGTGGAGAAAAGGGAACCCTCTTGCACTGTTGGTTGGAACATAAATTGATACAGCCACTATGGAGAACAGTATGGAGGGTCCTTAAAAAACTACAAATAGAACTACCATATGACCCAGCAATCCCACTACTGGGCATATACGTTGAGAAAACCATAATTCAAAAAGAGTTGTGTACCAAAATGTTCATTGCAGCTCTATTTACAATAGCCAGGACATGGAAGCAACCTAAGTGTCCATCAACAGATGAATGAATAAAGAAGATGTGGCACATATATACAATGGAATATTAGTCAGCCATAAAAGGAACAAAACTGAGTTATCTGTAGTGAGGTGGATGGACCTAGAGACTGTCATACAGAGTGAAGTAAGTCAGAAAGAGAAAAACAAATACCGTATGCTAACACATATATATGGAATTTAAAAAAAGAAAAGAAAAAAAAGGTCAGAAGAACCTAGGGGCAAGACGGGAATAAAGATGCAGACCTACTAGAGAATGGACTTGAGGATACGGGGGGCGGGAAGGGTAAGCTGGGACGAAGTGAGAGAGTGGCATGGACATATACACTACCAAATGTAAAATAGATAGCTAGTGGGAAGCCGCCGCATAGCACAGGGAGATCAGCTCGGTGCTTTGTGACCACCTAAAGGGGTGGGATAGGGAGGGTGGGAGGGAAGGAGATGCAAGAGGGAAGAGATATGGGGACATATGTATAACTGATTCACTTTGTTATAAAGCAGAAACTAACAAACCATTGTAAAGCAATTATACTCTAATAAAGATGTTAAAAAAAAACCCAAAAAACTGTTTTGTTACTTCATTCTTGAATGGTCCTACCTATACAGAGTGATGTCCTTTGTTAATAATTAATTTGTTCCAAATATCAGTAACCTGCCAAATATAAAATTAAGCAGCTATCATTCTGGATCATTAATTAGTATTCTCTGAGCTAGTACTGATATGATTAATGTAGGCTATGGATAAAATTAGATATTTTAAGCACCTCGAAAAACACCTGGGACATTGCAGGTGCTCATTAAATGTTTGTTATTACACTAGAAACTAGAACTGACCACTACCCAATACAAACTTACTGTTGATTAGTATCTTATTAGTACATCACAGGAGGGGGCTTCTTAGTGTCTTTGAAATACATTAAATAAATCTGCCATGCAAAGCAAAAGCTAATGCTTGTTAAAAATTATCATACTCTGGCTTCTTTCATTCAGCATAATTATTTTGAGAATCATCTGTGTTGTTGCATGTATCAATGGTTAATTCTTTTTTAGTGTTGAGTAATATTTCCCTAGGAATACTCTAGAAAAGAACAATTTTGAGCTTTCTCCTGTTAGGAGAAGAAAATTATCATGAATCATTGGAACTTCCATCTTTTTTAACAGTTAAATGAACCTTCTTGACCAAAATAGGCTGATATTACATACAACAACACAGATGGCTCTCAAAATAATTATGCTGAGTGAAAGAAATCAGATTTTAAAAAGTAATACTGTATGATGATCTCTTTTATATAAAACTCTAAAAAGTGAAAACTAATCTAGGTAAAAAGAAGCTGAGGTCAGGCACTGGGAAGGGGAGGAGGGAGGGATTACAGAAGGGCATGAGAAAACTTTCTGGGGTAATGGATATGTTTACTACTTTATGGTGATGATTAATGGGTTGTACATGTGTCAGCTGTACATTTTAAATATGGAGTTTACTGATTACTGTATGTAAATTATACCTCAATAAAACTGTTTTTAAAAGATAAATAATAATAACAACAACAATTATTTTTCCCTCCATATTCTACAAATGTTTATTGAGTGGGTTTCCTGTGCTGCGTTTGAGCAGCTCAGTAGAGATTTGGTCAAATATAATTCTTGCCCCATGGAGTTTAGTTTAGAAAGGGAAACAGACATCCTTTAAATGTAAGTGTAATACGCATTACAAAGTGTATTGTGAAACTGCACAATAAAGAATTGAACCTAGTCTGGGGTTTAATCTGAGTGTTCCAAGACTTAAAAGATGAGAATCATATGGCCAGGCCAACAGTAGAAGAATGATCTTTTCTAGGCAAAGAGAAAACAATATGCAAACCTTACAAGGTAGTAAGAAGTTTCTCATGTAGCATAAAAGGTCCATGTAACTCAAGGAGCCACCAGAGAAGACTGAGAAGGTATAGCAGGGAAAAAAGTGTGGGTTATCGATTAGTAAAGCTCCTAAGTATATGCACTATTGGAGAAATACTAAAAATTATTCATCACTTATCTGAAATTCAAATGTAACTGAGAATCCCTTATTTTTTATTTGCTAAATCTGGCAACCTGTGTTATCAGGGATGTCAAGAGTAGAAAATATTTCAAGGAAAACACAACAATTACAAATCCTGTTTATGGAGCATTGTGCCAAGTGCTTTACATGAATTATTTAATTTTATTTCCCTGTCTCTGCCAATTCCAGTGGTCACAGCTGGATCCACTGATGGCCTGATTTGAATTTCCTGGTAACCTCAATTTGTTGTAGGCACTAGAAAAGACACAGAGAGTTTTAATATTTTTCTTTCTCAAAAACCCATCCATATTGGCCTAGCATCTTTGTATGATCCCTACTTTGCTGACAGCAGAATTATTCGAGAACCCTGTCTTTCTAGGACTAAGCCCCTGCCCTAAAGTTTTGTCTAATTAGATTTATGCAAGTGCTAGTTCTTCCCTGAGTAACAGGGTCTCATTCTTCACATTCTCTTAAGCCCCAGAATTCTAAATCACAATTGGCTATCACCACCTTAATCCTAATCATTATAATATTTAGTATTTGCTGAGTTCTTATTATATGTCAGACGCTCTGCTGAGAGCCCTATATGAATTATCTCATTGCATTTCACAACAGTTCGATAATGTTAATTTCATCAATTAGTCTTCAGGCACATGAAGAAACTGACACCTGCAGTTAAGCCACTTGCCAGGATAAGAGAATTGAGGCTCTTAGAAGTTGCTTGTCCAAGTTCAAAGTGAAATCCCTTGACCAAGACCACTCAGCTATGGATTCAAGATTCAATTTACATGAATGTCAACTAAGCCCAGTCTCTTTTTTCAATTTTTTTATTCTTTTAAGCCCAGCCTCTTAATAAATAACTCTATATTCTCCCCCATCAACTGACACATTTCCTTGTCATTTTCAAAGCCTGACTTTGGCCTGTTGTCTTGGCCATTTGTCCAAATGTCCCTCTAAGAAACAAGGATCTTTTGACAGGGTGGTCTTTGTGTCAGAGTCCCCCTTTTTATCAACCCGTTTTAGCATGTCTTGTATGCAAAGCAACTCTCATTACCTCAAATGTACCAACTCTACTGTACCTCTAAAAAATCCACATAACATTTGGCTTTAGGATTCTCCTTTATATCTCAAACTATGTGTGGAATTAAGGGAAATGAGATGAATTGTGTATCTGGATTAGATTGTGAATATATAGAAACATTCGTTTGTTTCATTTAAGTTGTGAATGTAATACAGAAGCTTTTTTAAAAAATCTCTTTAAACATGTCTATTAACTCTCAGTATAGGCCCTGCTTCATTAAGCCTCCTTATTTTGACTACATTAGTACTTCCATTTCTGTTTCAGTTAGTTTATCAGACCGATAAAGTACAAAAAAAATTGCTGATGAAACCATTTGAAATGGCAGATCAAATAACCTGGAAGATTTAAGGGAGATTATGTAGGCTCTAGGCAATCATTTGAGGGAGTTAAATCTCTAATGGCTTTAGAAAGATGCAAAAATTGCTTAACATTCTGGAATATAAGTTGAAGGACATAAGAATGTTTAGAAAATAACCAAAAAAGATAATGCTAAAAATAAAACACCTATTGTGGGACAGCATGTGAGTGAAATAAATTTTTTCCCAGCAAGTAATTTTTTAAAAGTTTACTACACATTATTTTGGGACAGAAATGACATTCCAATATAGGATATACATTTGTTCTGAGGTGACATAAGTTCTAGATAGGAAAAAAAATACTAGAAAGCTGATAAATGGGAGTATTTTCCTGTTATAACTAAAAAAACGGTAAGTCAAATATAATGAAAAACTCTCACCTTGGTTCATTACAACTAAAGCCACCTGTGGAGTGCTGTTGAAATTAATCTGAGGAGCCCCAGATTAACATCATCTGATGTTTTAGATTCAGGCAAAGTAAAGCTTCCCCCATTAAACTGTATATTATTCAGGATGCTTTCATTGCAACAACAGACATCCAACTCAAGCTTACTTTATATAAAGCTTACTTGATGTAGCTCCTGTAACTGAAAGGCATGTAGCCTGGGATATGACTGTGCCCAGAGGTTCAAACAATGTCTTTATGTGCTGGTAGTTTTCTCTTCATCTTTAAGATCTGTATTTCTCCCTATTGGATTTACTATGTTTGGCCTTCTCCATGCCACCCTTTATAGTTTCTACCTCCTATCCCATTTGAAAGAGAGATACTCTCTTCCCAAGAGTTTGGGCAAAGGTTCTAGAATTAAGGTTGCTTACCCTCATTGGGTAAATAATTCAATCCCTGAACCAGTCACTTTGGTGAAGGAGACATAACTAGCAGATTGTTAAGCATGCTTAGATCCAGAGGTGGATTGAGTTCTTACTCAAACCAGTGGGGCTAAAGGGAAGGCTGAATGCCTTGGAAACTGCATTAAGACACTATCGCTGGGTGAAGCAGGAAGGGGTGCTGGAGCGACCAAAGCCACAAATGTTCCCTTTACCTTTGTTCCATTTTCTCTCTCTAAATAATAAAAAATTTTTTTAAACTTTCTTTTCTCCTCTGTATTTACACTTCACTGTAGCTCACACAGCTAAGAGTAGTTCCTTGAATGGATTACAGTGTTTTAATTCTCTGAGTCTTTGTACATGCCAGTTCTTACTTCGTGGAATTCCTCTCTCTCCCTTTTTCACTCTTTCTCACTCTTACTGCATGACCAACTCCATTTATTCTCCATTTAAATGTCAGTTCCTCAAGGAAGTCTTGGAGTAAAGGTTCTGAGACTTTGATGTACCCGTTGCCCTGTTAGATTAAAACCAAACGAAAGCCTTTGCCTCATGGCACATGAGAAAGCATTTGCATCACTGGAGACCAGAAGCCCAGATCTCATGAATGTGCTATATGGCAGCATAACCAATGTTGAATGAGAATAGAAATGTACTGAAAATGGAGATGGGCAGAGAGGAATACAATCTGACAAGAGTGAGTTATTATGGCCAGACGGCAAAAAACAGAAAAGTTTGTTGGAGAGTGAAAAGTTAGAAAGGCAGTAACTCCACATTGGGTCTTTGTGTATTTTACAGTGTTCTACGGCTGCAATGAGCCAAGTATAAGCTGACATTTGAAAATTCAAAAAACCCAACAGCAATAAAACCATGAAATCAGAAGTTACTGTATAACTTAAAAACAACAACAAAATAAAATTCAAACATTCTGATGACTATTTCTAAAATACCTTCTATTCTCTTTTAAGAAAAAAATTTGAAAGACAGAGAAAGAAATCAAAAAAGGAAAAAAAAAAGATATTTCAGGCTCTTTTCCTATGAGTTTCCAAACCATCACTTATGGTCGTGTTCTGAAATTTTTTATACCTTTTTAAATTGAGGAATAATTGACACATAACACTATGTTTGAGGTATAGTACAGAATGATTTGATATTTGTATATGTTACAAAATGATCACAATAAGTCTAGTTAACATTAGTCAACATGCATTGTTACAAAAAAATTTAGTCTTCATTTTTTTGGTAACTATGCACGGTATTCTGAAATTTTTATACTAGCAAAATGTTCAGTGAAGGTAATGCTTTAACAAATCTTTTCTAGTTTTCTGTTTGGGGTTTTTTGGGGGGTGTTTAGAGCAAAATTCTTTGAGTAAAATAAAGGGAATCTTGCTTTTGCTACCTGGTATGCTCTTCTCTCTGTCTTTGCTTAGCTAACTTCTACTCCACTTAAGATGTCATCTCAAATATCATTTTCTCCAAGAGAGGTTTTCCCTGAGCAATTTATCAAGATTTTGGTCTATCTGCAATGCTGTCTTATTAAATTTTCCTCACTTACCACATATTTTTACTTGGACGTTATTTGTTTTATGTCTGTCTCCCCCCACAGGCTGTGAGTTCATGACTGACAGTGTTCATGCCTGTCTTGTTCCTCCATAGTATATTCAGAGTGTAGCCTAGTTCCATAAAAGTCACTCAATAAATATCTGTGGAATGGATAAATGCAACGCATCGTCAAGACTCAGCATAAGTACTTGGAACTCCAGGTAGCTATCCTTGATGACATCTGCCTGTAGATGTCCTTGTTCTTATTTCCAGAGCAGTCTGCATATATACCACTATCATAGCATATATAACATTATACTATGTACTATGTAACATATGTACTATGAATCCATCATTATTATTCTCTCTCACCTTCTAGAGGGTACTTAACACAGTTCCTGGAATACAAAGAATACTAGATTGAATGTTGTTGAAAGAATGAATGTATAAATGAACAACATAATAAATATGCCATACATCCACCAGACTCTCAGGCACCACACTCAGCATTACAGCCTGGCTGAGGATCCAAGGAACGGCTATGTTGAACACCCCTGAAATGCACTCTTCACTTGAAAAGGCTATTACCCAGACAGAAAAGATGCAATTATAATAGCCTCATCCTTTAAAAACAGTTTTAAAGGTAAGCTTTTAGTGTCCTCACTCTCTTATATGGTAAGAAAGTATTTTTAGCCACTTGATTCTAAAGTTTTTCAATGTGACAATATCATTAACTGCACTTTTCATTATGTGAAGACAAATAGTTGACACATTCCTCATGGGGCAATGTGATTTCAGTATGATTCAGCTGCTTTTCACCTACATTAAGTGAGAGTGATTCACAACACCTGAGTGGCATGACCCCCCCTGAAAAGAAAAGTTAATGGAATATCCAAATCAAAACCTCCAGGTCCCTTTCAAATGAAAGGGACGAGGCCATCTATTCAAGACTACCACTGCCTTTTTATTTGGGATTTAGAGGAGATTCCTATGCCTTTGAATAAAAGAACTTTCATGACTAATAAAATGAACTTTTATTAGCATCTAAGATATTACACATGGATTGTGTGTGCACATAATTGGGTAATATGTCAACCTCACATATGGACATATGGCTTACATAAACAATATATACACAAATAGCATATATGTATATAATATCCTATCTATTAATTTAACAGATATGTACTGAACCCCTATTATGTACCAACCATTATTCGAGGCCCTAGGAGTGCAGTGGTGAATGTAGCATAGAGAGTTCTTATCCTTGTGGAGCTAAGTCTATTAACAGAAGATAAAATAAACAAATTTTTAAAATTGATGTTTTATAAGGGATTGAATAAGACAATATGGTAACTAAGAAGGGGAGCCACTTTAGATATTTCATTTGTATACATATGAGTAATATACAAAATTTACTGAATATCTCAGTAAAACTTTAGCATATTTTTTAAAAAACTAGAGTTTAATAACTTAATTTTTAAGGAGTCTAAAAATAATTAAGGGTAGTTCCATGTTTAGGTATTTAAGAAGTCAAATATATTAACTCTGGTAGACTTAAAAAAAATCAGATGATGGCAAATATTCAGATATTTCAAAAACTGTAGAATACTAAAGATGAGGCTGATATTAATATGTTTTTAGAAAGTCATTCCCAAGGATGCCTCTGATAAGAATTATCTGAGGTGCTTTTGTAAAATATAGATTCTGGTTGCCCATCTTAAGATCTACATAATTACATTTTTGTGGACGGGACCTGTCACTATAAGTGTTTAAATGCTCCCAAGGTGATTATGATAACTGCCCAGGTTTAAGACCTGTTCATCTAAGATGTTCAGTGTATGCATATCCAGAAAATATTCAAAACAGTGCTTTCCAGATTCAGGGAAATAAACCTGCCCATTTGGTAAAAATGCAACCTACAGTTCCTAGCCCAGATATTCTGACTCACTAGGCTTAGAGAACTGTTTGTCCAGCTTTTATAAAACTCCCTAGAGAATTCTGATATGCAAATAAGTTTTTGGAAATCATTGTTTTGAATAAAATATATTAGACAGGAAAAACTGCCTACAGGTACAAGCATGGTAATTCTTTGCACAAACCTGGGGAAGCCTACCAGCAAAATTTCAAATAACTTCTTCCTATGAAGAAATGCTACACAGACTATGTCAACAACTAATGTGGCTTCATAAGAAAATGCTGTTTTGGAAGAAAAAGGAATAGATGTGTATGATATCTGAGAGAAAAGTATATTTGGCTGGTTTTCATGAGTATCTACTGGTTATTACATTTAGATGAAAACAGAGGTTTTTATTTACACGTGAAAGAGGAGATTTAAGGACTTTTCTGACATTGTTCCTTATGATAATTACTGGGCATGAAGACCATAGTCATAAATATGTCATTCATACAGACATGAAACTTAGTCTGCTTTGAGTTCCATTTTTCATGTTTGCTTTCCTATTACTTAGATAAAATATTTCTGCTCTCCACCCCTTTTCTAGCTTCATCTAGCTTAATTTTCTAATGAATTTCTGTTCCTCTCAATTAATCTGCTCACACCTATTGGAACAAGACATTCCCATACTGAGCTGTGAATTATGGGAGAAGGAAAGGGTTTGAAGAGGCATCAGTGTTGGACCAGGTGTAAGAAATAATGAAGGGAAAAGGTGTAGATGGTCAGAGAGATGGGGCTTCCCCACAGCACTCAAATGGGAGCTGTCTGGGTGGGAATGTGTATCACAGTGGCTTACTGTGAATATAAGAGATTTGTCATACCTTGGGTATCAGGCTTTGGAATAGGCAGGTGAGTGAAAGAGGCTCTATGAAAAGGAAGAGAAGAAATAGAGAGAGTGTACTACAGCCTATATTCACTGCAAAGTAAATACATTATAAACCTACAGTAATTTAAATTGTATAGCACTGAATAAGAATTGACCTATAACTTAATGAAAAGAATTAGAACTTCTAGAAAAAGAAGCAACAACATGTGAAAATAAAGGAGTCATTTCAATTCAACTTAATATAGATTGTTATAAGAACCAGAAATTGAGTAAAACATAGCAAAATTCAATATGCTGCTATTGTTAAAAATAATATCAAACATAATAAAAATGTGTGTGGGTCCTCATCCCATTCTTTCATCTTGGCTTTGATACTATCCATCTTGAACTCACCAAATAGTTCACATCTTTGATGGCATCCCCCTGCACTTACTGTTTATTCTTCAGGCTTCCTTCTTTCTTCAAAGCTCCATTCTGGGAAGCCAAGTCTCTAGTCTGGGAAGTGCATTGGTTTCCTAGATATAGAACCAAAGAAAAGAATAAGAGATAGGAATTAATGTACCCTTTCCCATTACACAGTCACTTTCAGAAAAAAAAAAATGTTTGCTTTGACCTCAGGTTGACAATTATTAATATAAAATATCTCAGACTGTAGGTACATCCTACATTTGGTTTAAAAAAAAGTTTTTAAAAATTATTAAGAACATGAAATAAATTACAAAAAAGCCATTCCATAGATATTACCTAATAATATATAGTATGCTGGTTGATTTCTCTCAACCACACCATCTTTAGGTTTGCATTTACACTGGCCACCAATAGAATTTGATGTTGTGTAACTTAAAATAGTAGAAATTCCTTCACATATTCAAGAATGCTGAGAATCATTTCATTTCTCGGACATAATTTTGCAAAATGGCAAGAGCATGATGTTTCTAAGGAAGATGCCTTTAAGTGACTCTGAAGCAATCATCATTTCTAGTTTTGTACTGAAATGAAGCCAAAAGTATAATTTTATTATAGGCCTCTGACAAATAAATAGCAGAAAATAACCCACTGCAAAAAAATGAACCAAAAAATCCTGTTTGCTTATGTTCCTACAGCATCATATCAGTGTGTAAAGCCTGACACATTTAGATATAATGTTTTCATCTGAGCACTTATTCCAGGCACCTATAAACACGTGTAAACAGATTAAAGGACAACAATTATCCTAAGTCGCCTATTATTTTGGCAGATGCAAATATAACAAGACTTTCTTATAATTTATGTTACTACTTGATTTTAAAAATACACACTTTATGATTTGTTGCAGGACACTGCTATGAATAATCAATAGTTAATTAAAAACATTATTCAACCAGAACATTTTTTAAAAAGGTAATTATTAAATGAATCTATAACTGATTTTTCCCAAGTGGCTTAATGACAAAGGAGAACATATTAATTAAAGTTATTTTGAAAAGCATCCTTTCTGTGGCCTCGTTCCTCCAGTTCCAACAAAGATGTTCCTAGTGATGGTATTCTTCACAAATGAACATTGAACACATCATTCAAATATAATTTCAAACTATTTTCCTGTTCTATTTAATCCTCTCATTTTTCCAACTATAAAGGCCAAATATGCTATCTACATAGTCTTTCTCTCTGATAGATCCAACAAGTAAAGCAATCTTTCTGAAAACTTTCTTACACATGAAAAGGATCAAGCCTTCCATTAATTTTTAAAAAATATTTTTCAACTTCTACATGGAAAACCTTGACAATTTTCAAAAAAATATTCTCTATTTGACTTTTTTTCTCACTCCTCCAAAGCTCCTAAAAGTCTAAGAATGGAAATCTACTGCATTAACTTATATACATATCAGCTGTTACTATCTATATTGGGTAATATTCTTTCATCTCTTTTATCAGGTTTCAAACGCATTAAAAGTTAATTGAAAAAGTATTCAAAAGAAAGACAGCGAAAAAAAGAAGGACAGTGGCACAAGGTCAAATAAGTTTTTAAAGATACAAAGTTTCATATTTTTTATATTGGAACAGATGCCCAATTCAAGAAAAATTTCCTAGTGACTAAAGAATGCTGGGAAAATTTTATCTATCTATAACCTGACTATAATGTGGAAAAATTAAATAAACCTTTTGCAGATCCACTTTATTGAGTAGGTAAAGAGTATTTGTGATTACAGCCTTCAAGGTCCCCTAGTATTATATACAAGCTTGATCTATTTTTTAAAGTGCCCTTCACAACATTCTTTACTTACAGACTAGGACCTGCTCTACTCTTGCTTGTGTTTTTCTTGCTGCCTATTTTGCCTTTCTCCTCATCTCCACGTTCTAAAATACTCCATATCCAGTGATATCATCTCAAAACCTTTCCTCTCTCAGGTCACCTTCCCCAGCTGCCTGACTGGGTATTATATTTTCTTGCTGATACTTACAGCTTAATCTACATGTATTATGATTATGCATATGTTTGTTCTATGTATTCATCAATAGTTTAAGATTGTGAAACCACAGATATATCTGAGTCATCCTTAGCTCCCATAGTACAATTATATGCACAAAATAAACATGTTGCCTTGAATGAATTTGAATTTGGCTCCTTAATCTGTGGAAAGAGCATGAAGTTTTGGTTAAATGTATTCTGACCCCCCAAAACTAGAGCCAATCCTAATACGTGTGTACCTGTAGTCGTAAAGTAAGTTCCAACTTGAAAAAAATATGTTCTCAGTTATTATTATAATTCAATCCAATGTTGAAGTGTTTCAAACTACTGTCAAAATCTCACTACAGGGTTTCAGTTCAGTGACTAAGAAGCAAAGACAGAGGAAAGAAAACAAAACATATCTAAAGTTCATGAAAATGTTTTGAGGTCATCTTGAAAGTTGTACTATAGAAAGAGTCTATGAAAATATAAGTAATGACTATACCAATAGCTCCTTTTCTGAGAGAAAAATAACAATGAGGATAAATATTTCTTTAGCACTTGCTCTATAACAAACATGTGCTAAGCACATTAGATTTATAACTTAATTTGTTATATAGTGGTCCTAGATTACTATAGAGCACTAATTTGTAATAATCCCATGCATTATTGTGAGCATGCCCATTTTACAGATGAGAAACTGAGTGTGAAAGAAAAATTGCATACTCACTGAATACACTTCTCCAAAATTCTCAATGTTCCTGTAGGAAACGGGAATGTAACTAGTTCTGGACCATGGACTATGTTTGGAATTGATTGGTGCTAATCCAAATATTTAGAATGGGTGTGAGTTTGCTTAGCTCTTTCTTCCCCTGGAAGCTATCTGTTGAGATGATGATGTCACAAGATTGAATCATGCTGGGCTGATGAGTTATATGTGGCATTAAGCTACCCTGGAGTCACTGATCTGCAGCAGATTAAATGAGCAAGAAATAAATCTTTGTTGTGTTAAACCACTAAATTTGGGGGCCTTATTTGTTACCACAACATAACCTAGCCAACCCTAATTAATACTCTGAGACTCCAAAATGTATTGTAAGTTGTAATTTTGGGAAAAAAGTTGAGTAATTTTGAGTTAAGTTCAGAGCTTATAATCTTGCACAGTATGCTTCCTGCAAGAAAGCAGTTCCAAGTGGTTTCTCCTGAACAGTATTGCTCATGTCATGTGTGCAGCATCAACAAAATATCCCTGGCTTTCTTTGGTGGGAACAGTGACTAGTGCCCAAGCCAAAGTCACTCTGTGAAGACCTGGATATGAGGAAAGTTGATGCTCTCTGAGATGGCACATTACCCTAATAAGATTGACACTCCAGGAAGTATAAATTCCAGGTGCCCAGGAAGAAGCAGGTTACTGGAGCTCAGACTGAATTCTTTCAATAATGCTGAGCTCAGCTTCCACCTTTCCATGAGACCATCTATGCTACATGGGAAGTGTGAGATCCAGAAGAAATAAAGTACTAAGGCTGTTTCCCCTGCTACTTTCCTTTCTCTGTGTCCTTAATATAAATCCACAGCAACAAAGACAATCTGGGGTTGACTCTTTTTGGAAACCATAAAGAGTCTAAGTAATGAAGATACTATTCCTTTTCTCAACAGCATGTTTTCAAAGGCTGGAATGATACTCATATGTTCATTAGCCTAGATGTCCTACAAATTACAGTCTAAGCACAGTGCACTTTTAAAGTGGTATTTCACAATTACATTTCCAAACACAGATATCAATTTACAGTTAGTGAGAAAAATATATCTCAGAACAAATGATAATCCAGGGATTCAGAAATGTTACAAATTGTGTTGCTTTTCTAACTTCCAAGTTTGCTTGTGTGTGTGTCTGTATCTGTGTGCCTGTGTGTGTCTCTATCAGAAACTAAAAGGAATGTTGCTGTCTCTTATCACAAGAAAGCCCAGTTTATCTTTAAAAAGACAGCTTTGCAAGTAAAATGACCTAGAAGGACATGTACTTCTTGGCATACTAATTGCTTTTGCCTTGAGGTGGGAGAAATACCTTGTAGCTGGCTTTACATTTCCTAAGCTACATATGTAGGACACCCCCAATCCAGGAGGGAAATTTCACTTAATGTGCTTTGTGACTTTCAGAAATGATTACACACTGGACCTGCAGGTACCGCTATGCTTTCAGCATGTAGCTTTGTAAATGTGATAATTCTTTTTATAGATATGTGAGTACTCAGTTGAAAAATACTGGGAGAAGGGAGGAAAATTCAAGGTTTATGGGCCATGGCAAGCTACAAAAGTGATTAAATTTTTTTTTAACTTTTAATTAACAGTACTTGGTTTCTTCAAACATTCAGATAGAAATTATAGATGCCAAGTACTTATTAAAATGATGAGTTTACTGGCATTGGAATATAAAGTTATACACAATGGGAAAACAATTAAAAACCCAAAAGCTTATATTTTCTTTGTTTATAAAAAGGTAAGCACCAGAGGGCAAAGAGTGGAAGCACGAAGAACTACAATCCTGCAGCTGGTGGGACAAAAAACACACTCACAGAAAGACAGACAAGATGAAAAGGCAGAGGGCTATGTACCAGATAAAGGAAAAACACAAAACCCCAGGAAAAAAACTAAATGAAGTGGAGATAGGCAACCTTCCAGAAAAAGAATTCAGAATAACGATAGTGAAGATGATCCAGGACCTCGGAAAAAGAATGAAGGCAAAGATCAAGAAGATGCAAGAAATGTTTAACAAAGATCTAGAAGAATTAAAGAACAAACAAACAGAGATGAACAATACAATAACTGAAATGAAAACTACACTAGAAGGAATCAATAGCAGAATAACTGAGGCAGAAGAACGGATCAGTGACCTGGAAGACAGAACGGTGGAATTCACCGCTGCAGAACAGAATAAAGAAAAAAGAATGAAAAGAAATGAAGACAGACTAAGAGAACTCTGGGACAACATTAAATGCAACAACATTCGCAATATACGGGGTCCCAGAAGGAGAACAGAGAGAGAAAGGACCTGACAAAATATGTGAAGAGATTATAGTTGAAAACTTCCCTAACATGGGAAAGGAAATAGCCACCCAAGTCCAGGAAGCGCAGAGAGTCCCAAAGAGGATAAACCCAAGGAGAAACATGCCAAGACACATAATAATCAAACTGGTAAAACTTAAAGACAAAGAAAAATTATTGAAAGCAGCAAGGGAAAAATGACAACATACAAGGGAACTCCCATAAGGTTAACAGCTGATTTCTCAGCAGAAGCTCTACAACGCAGAAGGGAGTGGCATGATATACTTACAGTGATGAAAGGGAAAAGCCTACAACCAAGATTACTCTACCTGGCAAGGATCTCATTCAGATTCGATGGAGAAATCAAAAGCTTTACAGACAAGCAAAAGTTAAGAGAATTCAGCACCACCAAACCAGCTCTACAACAAATGCTAAAGGAACTTCTCTAAGTGGGAAACACAAGAGAAGAAAAGGACCTACAAAAGAAAACCCAAAATAATTAAGAAAATGGTCATAGGAACATACATAACAATAATTACCTTAAATGTGAATGGATTGAATGCTCCAACCAAAAGACACAGGATTGCTGAACGGATACAAAAACAAGACCCATCTATATGCTGTCTAACAGAGATCCACTTCAGACCTAGGGACACATACAGACTGAAAGTGAGGAGATGGAAAAAGATATTCCATGCAAATGGAAATCAAAAGAAAGCTGGAGTAGCTATACTCATATCAGATAAAATAGACTTTAAAATAAAGAATGTTACAAGAGACAAGGAAGGACACTACATAATGATCAAGGGATCAATCCAAGAAAAACATATAACAATTATAAATATATACACACCCAACATAGGAGCACCTCAATGCATAAGGTAACTGCTAACAGCTGTAAAAGGGGAAATCAACAGTAACACAATAACATTGGGGGACTTTAACACCTCAGTTACACCAATGGACAGATCATCCAAAATGAAAATAAATAAGGAAACAGATGCTTTAAATGACACAATAGACCAGATAGATTTAATTCATATTTATAGGACATTCCATCCAAAAACAGCAGATTACACTTTCTTCTCAAGTGCAAACAGAACATTCTCCAGGACTGATCACATCTTGGGTCACAAATCAAGCCACAGTAAAGTTAAGAAAACTGAAATCATATGAAGCATCTTTTCCGACCACAATGCTATGAGATTAGAAATCAATTACAGGGAAAAAAACGTAAAAAACACAAACACATGGAGGCTAAACAATACGTTACTAAATAACCAAGAGATCACTGAAGAAATCAAACAGGAAATCAAAAAATACCTAGAGACAAATGACAATGAAAACACGATGATCCAAAACCTATGGGATGCAGCAAAAGCAATTCTAAGAGGGAAGTTTATAGCTATACAAGCCTACGTCAAGAAACAAGAAAAAATCTCAAGTAAACAATCTAACATTACCCCTAAAGGAACTAGAGAAAGAAGAACAAACAAAACCCAAAGTTAGCAGAAGGAAAGAAATCATAAAGATCAGAGCAGAAATAAATGAAGTAGAAACAAAGAAAACAATATCAAAGCTCAATAAAGTAAAAGCTGGTTCTTTGAGAAGTTAAACCATATTGATAAACCATTAGCCAGACTCATCAAGAAGAAGAGGGAGAGGACTCATACCAAAATTAGAGACGAAAAAGGAGAAGTTACAAAAGACACCGCAGAAATACAAAGCATAGTAAGAGACTACTACAAGCAACTCTATGCCAATAAAATGGACAACCTGGAAGAAATGGACAATTTCTTAGAAAGGTATATCCTTCCAAGACTGAACCAGGAAGAAATAGAAAATATGAACAGACCAATCACAAGTAATGAAATTGAAACTCTGATTTAAAATCTTCCAACAAACAAAAGTCCACGACCAGATGGCTTCACAGGTGAATTCTATCAAACATTTAGAGAAGAGCTAACACCAATCCTTCTCAAACTCTTCCAAAGAACTGCGGAAGAAGAAACACTCCCAAACTCATTCTATAAGGCCACCATCACCCTGATACCAAACCCAGACAAGGATACTACAAAAAAAGAAAATTACAGACCAATATCACTCATGAATATAGATGCAAAAATTCTCAATAAAATACTAGCAAACAGAATCCAACAACACATTAAAAGGATCATACACCACGATCAAGTGGGATTTATCCTAGGGATGCAAGGATTCTTCAATATACGCAAATCGATCAATGTGACACACCATATTAACAAATTGAAGAATAAAAACCATATGATCATCTCAACAGATGCAGAAAAAGCTTTTGACAAAATTCAACACCCATTTATGATAAAAACTCTCCAGAAAGTGGGTAGAGAGCAAACCTGCCTCAACATAATAAAGGCCATATATGACAAACCCACAGCAAACATCATTCTCAATGGTGAAAAACTGAAAGCATTTCCTCTAAGATCAGGAACAAGACAAGGATGTCCACTCTCACCACTATTATTCAACATAGTTTTGGAAGTCCTAGCCATGGCAATCAGAGAAGAAAAAGAAATAAAAGGAATACAAATTGGAAAAGAAGAAGTAAAACTGTCACTGTTTGCAGATGACATGATACTATACATAGAGAATCCTAAAGATGCCACCAGAAAACTACTAGAGCTAATCAATGAATTTGGTAAAGCTGCAGGATACAAAATTAATGCACAGAAATCTCTTGCATTCCTATACACTAATGATGAAAAATCTGAAAGAGAAATTAAGGAAACACTCCCATTTACCACTACAACAAAAAGAATAAAATACCTAGGAATATACCTACCTAGGGAGACAAAAGACCTGTATGCAGAAAACTATAAGACACTGATGAAAGAAATTAAAGTTGACAGAAACAGATGGAGAGATATACCATGTTCTTGGATTGGAAGAATCAATATTGTGAAAATGACTATACTACCCAAAGCAATCTACAGATTCAATGCAATCCCCATCAAATTACCAATGGCATTTTTTATGGAACGAGAACAAAAAAATCTTAAAATTTGTATGGAGACATAAAAGACCCTCAATAGCCAAAGCAGTCTTGAGGGAAAAAAACGGAGCTGTAGGAATCAGACTCCCTGACTTCAGACTATACTACAAAGCTACAGTAATCAAGACAATATGGTACTGGCACAGAAACAGAAACACAGATCAATGGAACAGGATAGAAATCCCAGAGATAAAACCATGCACCTATGGTCAACTAATCTATGACAAAGGAGGAAAGGATATACAATGGAGAAAAGACAGTCTCTTCAATAGGTGATATTGGGAAAACTGGACAGCTACATGTAAAAGAATGAAATTAGAACACTCCCTAACACCGTACACAAAAATAAACTCAAAATGGATTAGAGACCTAAATGTAAGACCGGACACTATAAACTCTTAGAGAAAAACATAGGAAGAACACTCTTTGACATAAATCACAGCAGGATCTTTTTTGATCCACCTCTTAGAGTAATATAAATAAAAACAAAAATAAACAAATGGGACCTAATCAAACTTCAAAGCTTTTGCACAGCAAAGGAAACCATAAACGAGACAAAAAGACACCCTCAGAATGGGAGAAAATATTTGCAAATGAATCCACGGACAACTGATTAACCTCCAAAATATATAAACAGCTCATGCAGCTCAATATTAAAAAAACAAACAACCCAATCCAAAAATGGGCAGAAGACCTAAATAGACATTTCTCCAAGGAAGTCATACAGATGGCCAAGAAGCATATGAAAAGCTGCTCAACATCACTAATTATTAGAGAAATGCAAATCAAAACTACAATGAGGCATCACTTCACACCAGTTAGAATGGGCATCATCAGAAAATCTACAAACAACATATGCTGGAAAGGGTGTGGAGAAAAGGGAACCCTCTTGCACTGTTGCTGGGAATGTAAATTGATACAGCCATATGGAGAACAGTATGGAGGTTCCTTAAAAAACTAAAAATATAATTACCATATGATTCAGCAATCCCACTACTGGGCATATACCCAGAGAAAACCATAATTTAAAAAGACAAATGCACCCCAATGTTCGTTGCAGCACTATTTACAATAGCCAGGTCATGGAAGCAACCTAAATGCCCATCGACAGACGAATGGATAAAGAAGATGTGGTACATATATACAATGGAATATTTCTCAGCCATAAAAAGGAACGAAATTGGGTCATTTGTAGAGACGTGGATGGATCTAGAGACTGTCATACAGAGTGAAGTAAGTCATAAAGAGAAAAACAAATATCGTGTATTAGCACATATATGTAGAACCTAGAAAAATGGTATCGATGAACCGGTTTGCAGGGCAGAAACTGAGACAAAGACGTAGAGAACAAATGTATGGACACCAAGGGGGGGAAGCGGTGGGGGGTGTGGGTGGTGGTGTGATGAATTGGGTGATTGGGATGGACATGTATACACTGATGTGTATAAAATTGATGACTAATAAGAACCTGCTGTAAAAAAAAAAAAAAGTATGCATCAGCTTTAGGAGATTTTAAAATTTCCCCCGTATAGGACATTATAATCAAGAATATAGCTGGTACCACCATTTTCAAGCACCAAATTTTCCAGTTTTGCCTGCTCAGAATCCATTCCCACTGCTACTGGTAATAGAATGTATATTATTTTAGAATCATCTCCCCCGCCCTCAGTTCATGTAACTTAATTTATCTGACAGTACCTCTTGTTCAAGGAGATAGTATGTGACCAAGGCTTGTAAATCAGAGCATAAATGATCCCCTAGTATAAATGGTTAGTTCAGGTACAGAAACAATCCAACTCAGACTAATGAAGTTCAATTGCAAGACATTTGTTGCCATAAAGAAGAGAGACTCTAAATTAGACCTAGAGCTTGGAGAGTGATTTGCCCGAGTGTGAAGCCAACACAAAAGGAAGCTAAAAGACAGAGAGAGAGATGGCTCTTGATATCACATGAGCCCCTCAATCCAGCTACTACTGTACTACCTGGAGTTTTTCAGTGACTAGAGGCAATAAAGCCTCTTATTTTGCTTAATTGAGTATGGTTTCAGTTTTAGTCACTTTTATTTGTGTTCCAGTGTATGCAATTAAGAAAATGTGGCAAGTAAAACTACACTTGATGACCATGCTTTTTTGGCAGGATCTGAAATTCACATACTACATGTCAATCAACATCTGGAAAAGGCCCATTGCTAATGATAAGACCGATTTCCTTCTGGCTTGCTGTAAATGGTCCATCTCTTGTTTCTCTTTCTTTCATTCATTGAGGAAATATTTGAAGTCCACTATGTGCTAGGTTCTTACACTATCATGGGTAATACAAGTCTGTGAACAACACCATAAAGTCCTGACCCTCACAAAGTTTTATGCCTAGTGAGGTAGGCAGACCATGCTTCATGATAAATAAGACTAGACAGCAAAGGCTGGTGTGGGTGTACAGGAGCACATAGGAGAGCACATAACTCAAATTCAGGGGCTCAGCAAAGGTTCCAAGACGAGGTACCACATAAGACCAAAGGATGTGTACAAGTTGTCACCAACTGTATGCATGAGACAATCTTACTGAAAGAGAAAATACAAAAGGAGCATCAGGTTTGAGGGGTTTGGGAAGCAGGGAAGTAAAATTTTAGAGAAACATATCCAAGAGTAAATACCAGGGATTTGGCTCTAGAGTCCTAGAGATGAAGATTTGTGAATCATCTGCATAATCGTGGAGTTTGAGGCCATGAGAGTAAAGGAGTTTCCTAGAAAGTGTAGAGACTGGAGAAAAGCAGGCTTCATGCAGACTCCAGGGAAAGACTAACATGGTCAAAGGGCCCTAACAGGGTCAAAGGAAACAAAGAATTATCCACAGCAGGAGATAGAAGAACGGCAAGTCGAGTGTCACAGGAGCCAAGAGAACGTGTTTCAAGGAGGAAGCAGTTGTTCTCAACAGTGACAAACAGTGTAGAGAAGTCAAATAAGGCCTGAAAAGTGGTCACTGCATTTCACATTTGGAGAATGATTCATATCTTGGTTTTTGAGATCATTTTCAATGGAGTGGTAAGTACAGAAGACAAATTACCATGTGTTAAATGTTTGGTGAATAAGAGGTATTAGATTGGGAAAATTACATATGATATGAATATGTATTTGTTTAAGTTGATAGATATTTGAGTGTCTTTAAATTTTTCTTTTAGGAAGAAGTTGGCAGAAGGAGAGGTTTCAGATCTAGGAGAGAAAAAAATTGCTAATAGATAATTAGGCACAAAGGACACGAGATGGAGATATACAGAAACTAGCTTACCTTTCTCTTTGTATTGAAAAATACAAAGCATGGCATTGCCACGAGCAATATTAAATCTTCACATACCTAAATATTATATAGCTCAGCTCAGGTAATCATCCCTTCCTTGTCTTCTTCGTCTTCAAAATTCCTGAAGGATTCTGGAATCGGATGTTGGCACATTATGCACCAGATGGTTTCACCTCTTCTCTTAAAAGAATAGAAAATAAAGACAATCTAGGTAAGTAGACATGCCACTTTCTCATCATACTTTCATAATTTATGCACAGACACATCTTTTTATGGAAAAAGAAGTAGGCAAGAGTTCCAAATTGCATGTTTTCTTGACTTTATAAATTACTATGAAAATACATACACACACTACACAAAAACCTTATCTCTTTCTTTCTGTTTTTATCTACTCTATCTGTCTTTCCAACTACCATCCATCTTTCTTCACGCACTTATTTTCTGTTTCCGATGAGAAAATTCAACTCTGTGATTCCTCCATATTTTATATGTGTATCTTGTGTTTCTTCACTAAATCTCTATTCAGTATATTCAAAATAAAACTGTGGAAATATTTCTTCGGTGGACAATCAGGAATGAAACCTTCAACAGATCCTTAAAAATATATCTGAGGAAGTTACTCTATTAACAATATAAATAGGCAGATGTCCTTTGTAAATACAAGTATTTGACTGATTTTAGAAATATACTTTACTCTCTAGGGAAAAATATTTGGATTCTGAATTAAAGCATTCAAGCACAGACAAATTCAGCAGATAATTAATTAGCTCTTTATACAACTATCTCATAGTCCCATCCACAAATAAATTATACAGTATACAATGTACATTTAATTTGTGAAAAGCTCATTGATTCCATTGCTGTTTTAACCAATGCTCAAAAAGAATACTGAAGGGTTTCCCTGGTGGCGCAGTGGTTGAGAGTCCGCCTGCTGATGCAGGGGACACGGGTTCGTGCCCCAGTCTGGGAAGATCCCACATGCCCCAGAGCGGCTAGGCCCGTGAGCCATGGCCACTGAGCCTGCGCGTCTGGAGCCTATGCTCCGCAATGGGAGAGGCCACAACAGTGAGAGGCCCGTGTACCGCAAAAAAAAAAAAAAAGAATACTGAAGATATTGCTACTATATGCCTTAAAGCCATTAAGTATCTTCCACATTCAATCCAAAGGACATTTCATGACAGATGGAATAAAAATGACATGGACTTACAGCAATCTGAAAATGACCTTATAGTTTGGTAAACTTATAAGCTATTCCCACTTAAAGAACTTTTTAAAAGTATCACAGACATTTTCAATTTCTTCATATTATCTTTCTTTGGGCAGATGGAAGAAAGTCAAATAATCACTAACAATCCATCAACCATATATTGAAATTTACGCTTTAACAAACTGACTAAATAATGGCTCACATTTAGGAAAATGGACTTTTTAAATGGCCTAATTATAGTCCAGAAGATATTTCTTCTGAAGGCTTTAAACACTGTATAATTAGTTTGATAGGCAATGCAGTATATCATGCTTTCGCTCTAGGGCAAACAAAACAAACATACCAACTAGTCTAGGAATAAGAACTCCCAAGAAGAGTGAGAGAGAAAGAGACTGGGACATTTCCTAGAAACAAAATGAATCTGGCATACTCCAGCCTCAGGCAGCCAAGGAAGCCACTAAGAAAATCAGAAAACTTAGGACAGAATTACAGATACAGAAATCGTTGTATAATGACTACAATTCCACCTACTTCGAGGGGAATGTAAATTACACCTCACAGGCTTCACAGACAAAAGTAAAATGCATTGCAAAACTAGCCAACAGGGCTTCCCTGTTGGCGCAGTGGTTGAGAGTCCGCCTGCCGATGAAGGGGACACGGGTTCGTGCCCTGGTCCGGGAAGATCCCACATGCCCCGGAGCGGCTAGGCCCGTGAGCCATGGCCGCTGAGCCTGCGCGTCCGGAGCCTGTGCTCTGCAACGGGAGAGGCCACAGCAGTGAGAGGCCCGTGTACCGCAAAAAACAGAACAAAACAAAAAAACAAACTAGCCAACATTCTTTTCATGCTAATTCATGTTACTGGATTCTAGGGGAGGCACTATACACATGAAACTACCTGTCCACAGAAATAGAGAAATGAGACTCAGTATGGCAGGAAATGTGTTCCTTGAAAGGAAATTAGAACATATGGTAGTAGCCAACTCTACTAATTTGGAAAATGAAAGTTTCTTTTGATTTTGAGTTAATCTAACCCTCCACGTTCACTATCAGAGAAATATAGTGACAAGTCTTATTTTATCCCTCATGGCACATTAAGGCAGAGAAAACAAAGCACAATCCCATGTTTTTAAAATAAGTTCTATATAAACTACATAAATTATTGTAATGATCTTCCACTTTGCTTTTGAATGTGGAGACTTGGCCTTACTGTAGCAAATTTTGGTTTGGTTTTACTCTAAGCAGCTGCCTCTTTTTAAATGACTCACCGAGCTTATCATATATCAGACAGTTGTTCAAAAACAGACTTGGCCTAGATTATATCAAGAGTACAATTCAGTAGCCCATGTAGTAATTTTCCAGGAACTGCAAGTTAACATCAACTAAAGTAAAAAATCATCAGCATCAGGTCAGCCAGATTCACAGATGAGCAAAACAAAAAGATTATGTTTTTCAGACATAAAAGGTCACCTTTCAGAATGAAAATGCTTTGTGTGGTCATGCAAAAGTAATCCATGTATTCACTTGTTTATCATTTTTTTTTGTCTGTTGAAGCAAAGGGATTAAGAAACCAGTGATATTTTTCTTCAGCATGGTTTATATTTATGTACTGTATCTACATTTGGAAAGGGTTGTTGGGTAACTATGAGTAGAAAGCAACTCTGGCAAGGTAAAGTAAACTTACACAGGGAATTATAAAAAAGAAAAAAATATGAAGCACCAGACTTCATAAAGGGCAGGCACAAGAGAAGCTTGAGGAACTAGGGAGCAGAAACAATTGGATAATCACTTTAGGCCATCCTTCCATGAACTGCTCAGGATTCAATTTCTCAGGAGAAAAACCTGAGTTTGGGTTTCAGGTCCATCTCTTGGCTGGTTGAGCATAGGTTACTTTGTTTAAAAGTCCCCCAAAGATTATACGTAATGAAGATATGCAGCAAGGGAGAGAATTTATAATTGGATATCTGGCCTGTAACTTACAGATATCCTTGGATAAATTTATTCTGTACTAAAATCATCTATAGTTTCTTTTCCTTGCAAATACGAAGACAGAATAATCGGCTTTCACACCAGTAAGCCTATATTGTACTTGCCTATAATAGATCAGATAATACGTAATATAAATTGGGAATTGAAAATTAAATCAAATTAGGTTGTTCAACTCAAGTCACTACTAATAAAAATAGGAAAGGCAACTAAGTTTACAGTACAATAAGAGCTATGCTAGATGCATAGGGCTAATGGAATTTTTTATGAAGCAATTTGTGATATTCTACAGGAAAGAGAAAACAGATCTCTAGGCAGAGAAATGTTACGTGGGCACCAGTGTGACAGTTCACCATTGGAAAGCAATGATAAGTGTTTGTGAGTTGACCGTAAACTCAAATTTAAGGTTGGCTACCTTCTTTTGTCATAATATTCCTGATGCACTAACTCCTCCCATTTGTCAGATTACTCCTCTACCCACTGCAGAAGAGATCATTTTACTGCTAAAACATGGAGAAAACAACCACGACGACAACAACAACAAAACAACTCTCTTGAACTTTACAGGACATTGAAGAACTCCCTATGGTATCATGGTATGTGTGTGTGTGTTTGTGTGGTGTGTGTAGGGATATCTTTTCCCGTAAGTAAATATACCCTCGGAGATTTCTCTAAAATAATCCAGCTATACAATGCCTCTAAATGTTTGAAAAACAAAGTAGTTACAAACACATGAAATATTTGAAAATGTATTTCTGGACTACACCCTATGAGCAAATATTTAGATCCTTAAAGATGTTATATTTTAATATTTTTAGTGCAATAAAGAAACTCACAGTCTATTAAACTTCAAAACTTGCTTCTAATCCAGGGCATCCCCTGTGACTTTTTAAATAAATTTTAATGCATATTTGTGATTAAGAGTAATAAAGTAGCAGAGTTTATTTAAAACACAATAAAAGGCTTATTAAACTTTGGTAAATTGCTTGGGATTCTTCAGGGAGACTTCCTTCTCCTGAAATAGTGCTCTCCTTCTCTGCAGAGTTTCATGAACTTTATACACCTTGAGTGGGATTAGAATTCCTGCT
>NW_006784813.1:382478-418309 GCF_000442215.2 Lipotes vexillifer | reverse complement strand
CTGCTGCTACAGTAGAAAGCTACTTTCAAAGTGGTTTTTTCATAAATGGCTAGTAACCCAACAGAATAAATTGAAAAGGTCACTGAGAAACCTTTGGAATCCCAGCAGAACAGGAAGGAGTGAGGCAACTGAATCCTAAGAAGAATTTGACCATGTTGGTCCACGGTTTTTCATCCATTCTATCGTGAAAATTAACACGGCAACAATATTTTCTTTTTCTCAGAGGCTCTTGCAACTCCTCTCCTCGGAAAAACACACATATTTTCCTCCTGATGAAGCCAGTTTGCTAATCAGCCAAGGTGCACTAAAAAGTCAAGTGCAATCAGGTATTAAGAGACAAGTGATTAGGGAAAGTATTTAAGAATCATAAGCAGAAGTCATATTAAATGTAAATGCTTCTGTTTCTAAACTTAGAAAGTTTTGCTTTGTGACATTTAATTTCTGTTCTCACCTTTATTACCGATCTGCTTTTCTACTTAACATTCTACATTCACTCCCAATATCAGCCTCTCCTATTCGTTTATGTCACTATGAAGCTAGTTCCTCTCCAGCAAAGTAGGTCTTAAAGCAGTTCTAGTGAATCCTTGTGGGGTCTAAACAGATGAATTATTTAGCCACTAGTCAATATGCTTTACGTTCAGTTTCTTGATTATAAAATGGAAATATCACTTTTTAAAACATGAATCTTTAATATAGTCAAATCAAGATACGTTTCATGGGAACCAACTTACGTTCCAATAACTTTTCAAGCTAACACATGGTAATAATGATTGAGACAGACATACTTAAGGACTATTCTGACACTGACCCATGGGAACTAAGTGTGCACCATGTTCATAGGCTTTAAAGATTCTTCCATACAAATAGCATGTGTTTAAGATAGGCATTCATCATACAGAGACTGCTTTCTACCTTGTCTCTGATAATGTAAAGTGTAGAGAAATATAATTCATCAACACTAGGAAAGTTTTAAGGATTGCAAGCTAAATGAAAACTGTTTTCCCCTAAAACAGTGTTTCTCAATAGTAAATGTTTAAACGTAAGTGACTGCTTTCAGAAATGTCCTCCTGGTACTTCTTGTGGGTATTTCTACATTCAGGTCAAAGGATTTGCATGCACCTGATTAACAACTGAGGAAACTTAATTTTCCCTTTAACCTATTTGGGTGCTTTTGTGGTGTTTTTGGTTTTTTCACTTCTTTCAGTATCTGTTAACATCATCTTAATAGCATAGTAAACATCTTTTCAGGAATTTTCAGCTGAAGGCTTTTAATTTAGTTACCTTTGGTTTAATTAATTTATGGCCAACATTTGCCACATTCTAAATAATATTTGGCTTAGTTTAGTTGTACATATTAAAGACTGTTTGGCAAGGGCCTATAAGTGGTATGGGAATCAGGGAAAGGCTGCCTCTTTGGTATTTCATCTGGTATTGATTAATGCTGCCAACCTTTGGGGAGAAACGGTCAAAATGAAGCCCTGTCAAAATTTATTAGTACTGTCTTTGTTCCTTCAAACACTTGAACAGTTGTGATAATATTTAAGGAAAATAAAGTTGAATTTCAGGTCTTGCCATTGCCATTAAAAACAAATTACACAGGAAGCTTGGTTTTACCTGGGTACAAACTTACTTGAATATTCAGTACCTGAGGCCTCTGACCACTGTCACTGTGCCAGACCAAAGAGCAGCTACATTTTAGCGGTCACTAAACTTGCACTGCTTACATAGTATAGTTTCATCTTTGCATATGGCTGATTTTTTAAAATCCTTTTACATATTTAGTGGTTATGATCCAATGTGCCACAAGTTAATTTAACTTAGTTTAAATCAAATATGCAATGTTTACTTGAATTTTATTTCTATTAAAAGCAGATTTTGACTGTTTGTAGGATTTTCAGATTTTCAGTCATGCAAGATTTCCCTTCAGTCATCTTTAAAGCAGATGCATTTTAAGGGCTTAGTGTTAGGATCTGCATATTTGGGGCACTGAAAAGACAAATGACTTACAAATATATTTTGCTTACGTTTTGTTCTAGGACTAGCACTGCTATCAATGGAAAGTATTTTTAACTAGTCTGTTATTGAGAAATTAACCATATTTTGGCATTTCAGCCAAAATAAACACCATATCTAATATTCTATAAGATACAGCTAATATGTAAATCTGAAATTCACATGTTTCATATGATCTGAATTGTATTTTCCAACTTAAATTAAAAATGCAATATAGATTCAGAAAGGTCCATATTTTTCTAATGACTTCACTTTATATTATTTTGTTGAGTTGCATAAAGCAGCAAGGAATTGTATTTGTATTAAAAGCTTCAGCAAGCTGTTAGTTGAGTTTATCATATTTGTACATGATTGCAGATTAGTCTATTCCCATTTAAAGGAAAGATGGACATTATTTTAAAGTGATCTTTAATATGTTTTTATATAAACAAATTTGAAATACAGTTTACTTTGGTTGTTTTTACATATCAAGTCCCATAAGTCTTGTATTTGTTTCTCATAAGTATAACCCTGGACCATGACTTAATGTTATCTTTGCTTTGTCTTTTGGGTGGCCTAAACTACATTAACATGAAGGCTGAACACTTTTTAAACTTTTTTTCCCAAAAATCATAATAATGATTACTTTATTAATAAAGTCCTGTATTTGGGGGAAAAAAATGAGCCTTTTTAAGACTACTCATGTCTAGAACCCAACCCAAACAAACAAACAAAAAGTTAAGGTTTTCTGGAGATGAGCCCCAGACCCTGGTATTATCTCAAAGCCCCCCAGGTGCTACCAATGTACTGTTAGGATTGAGATTCACTACCCTAGAAAGTACACGTGTGCACACACACACATATCCAAAGTAGTAATTTCAAGTTTACAGTGAAGGGGATTTAAGTACTTTTCCCTGAGTTTCTAAGAATAATAGATATAGATGTACCAAAAAGTTTAGTAGCAAACTTTCTCATCAACTGTTTGTTGAATAAGAAATGCTTACTAATTTTCCAAGATGCATTAAATGGCTAATATACTAAGATGAAAAAGTCCATATCTTCACAGAGGACAGAGTAAGCACAAGCATTCCTCAGTTTAGGACCACTGGGGGAAAGCCTGGTAGGTCCTCAAGAACCAAGAAATTTGTGTAGCAGAAACACATTCTTTAATATTATAGTCACTTTTATTTTTTCTTAATACTTTCAGATATTTTCCAAATATTTCTCAAAATGCTACTTGAAAACAAAGCACTATATTCTTGGAGGACATCTGAAATACGTTAAATAGTAAATTTATCCTATCACTGAAAGAAATTAGAATATTAACTTTTACTTGTTATTCTTGTTGGGTTTTTTCTCATCTACCATGAATTTGTTATCACACCAAGGTGTTTTCTGGATGTAATTTTTCTGAGCCGAGTGAATTATTCATTTAGAAAACCTTTTTTTAGTTCTCTCTCTCTTTCTCTCTCTTTCCTTTATCATGATTCTCCTTCGTAAAACACTCTCACTTGTATCTGTTGTCCTCCTGTTCATTATTCCCCAAATTCTCTTCCAGCATCTGAAGTCCTATCCCATTGGTCTGTGTTTGGATCTTTTGTGTTTCTTGGTGTGGGTCAGGAAAGCAGGAGTGATTCAGATTATTCATAGCACATCTGCCAAAAATGAATGTCTAATGTCATTAAGACTACTAATGAAGACAGTGGGGCCTGAGTGGCCCAGATTAGCCTAATTCACAATAAAGGAACTCACAGGTATGAACATGAAGATAAGGATGCAACCAATTAACTGTCATACTTTATTTTTCCTATATTATCTTAACGTCCCCACATCCCATTAGCTCTTGAACATCCTACTCAATTTCTACTGGCTCCAAACCCCCTTTTCTAGTCACGGGATACAGAATTCCTTTAAAAATCTGTCCAAAGTAATTTTTGAAGTTTCCATGCACTTATATTCCCTTAAAAATAATTTCTGGATTTTGATGCTGCTGATGCACCTCATTCATGCTTAGATTCCTGTATTCCACAACAATTCAACAATCTCTAATTAAACAAAGATGCTCTCCATGAGTTACCCACAGTGAAGCACTCAGGGCGCCAACATGTCCCTAAATGATTAAGATCTTTTAATGAACAAACTCTACTTCCCCCACAAGATGAAAAAACATTTATCATTTTTCTTGATCAGAGCAGTATTAGTCACCATAACACGTCCAAAAATCTGCTTGCTTCTGAAGACAATGTTCTGCTGTGATATCTAGTTAAATCAGACCACATATTCTCTTATGTCTCCTCTGCCTTATGAATCTCATTGTCTCCCCTCTTCCCAGTCCACAGTACAATAGTTAAACTAGGGTTCTGCTTGAACCCTAGTCATTGACACAATTCGAGTGATTATCCTTATGTAAGTCAGTGGATGCAAATGACCATGAGAGAGTTGCTAGGGGTTGCCTAGTTCCACCTTTGAGTTACATAAATCTGAATTATGGTACCAGTAATGCTGCTACATGTGATTTTCTTCCATGCACAATAGGAACTCCTTGAGAAGAAGGATTGTATCCCCAAAGCTTGACTCCTTACTACAGTTCAATAAAGATGTATGGGACAGTTGTACAAATGAAATATTGTGGGATTATTTAGAGGTAGGAAAAGGGTAGGTATATCTGAAACATACTTGTCTGTATCCCACAGAATTCTCTTTCATTGAGAACCTGGTTCTTCCCCTAGTCTAAAAAAATGCCAAAGATGTAAAAAATCCATAAAATCCTCTTTATCTTCTACTACCTCAGCCAACAGAGAGGCCATTGTTGCTCTTGCTCCCTTGGAAGAGCATTTCCCTTAGAACAGCTGAACAGTGCACTTATCCCAGCAATCAACGTTAAATCTATTAAAGGAGCAGTAATTCTGCACAAGTAGGGCCACACTGAGGGATGCCTTACTGTGCAACAGTTATCCGGGCCAAAAGAACATTGGAGATGTTGATGTAATTATTTTGTTCAATCTGATTTCTAGATGCTAAACCTGATAACCTGATATATAGCCTCTCTTCTGAGTAAAAGTATGATTGTTGAAAGCATAGCCAAGCTCCATTCAATTAGGTTTACGATTACATCTTTTTTAGGAAGGAGGGGAAAATGATATTTTCTCATATTATAGCAAAGACAAAATTAGTTTTTTGCTCCTTAATATGCTTTGTAGCTCCAGGTTTCCACTTCACACTCAGCCAGTCACTGATCTTTTAAAATGCAGGGCCTAGCACAGTGCCCTGCACATTTATGTTTTCTTTTATTCAAAAAAATATTTATTGAGCTTCTACTAAGTGCTCAATAAATACTTATGATAGTCTTATAACTCAAAGTTGGAAAGAAGATAAATAAGACTGTAGAAGAATAAGTGGGAGGATAACATTACTCACATGATGAACGTTTTCAGGGCAAGGACTGTTTTTAAGTACCCAGCAAGGTGGCTGTACTCAATAAATAGTTGAAGTGAATTGTGAAGCAATCAGGAAAAGGACCTAAACTAAGAAATTAGGAGAGCAAACTCAATTTTATTTGAAAATGAGTTGAAAGGGTAGCTAAGGAATTTAAAGAAGGACATGGAAGACCCAATTTGTATCACTTGCTTACTCTTCTTGGAATTCTGCAGGAACGTGAGGAACTATGTCCCTTCTCTTGCCCATCTTACAGTCTAGTCATAGAAGCTAGACATAAAGAAGGATTTGCTTTTGTTAAACAGTGAGCACATTTGCATAGGGCACTATTAGAGAATTTAAGACTCAGTGTCAAATTTTAAAATGCCGACACCGTTAAATACATAGGACTGTAATATTACTGTTGGTTTCATAAAGATGGTAAGACTTGGGCTATTCTTGCTTAATAAATTACCTAGGTATTTCTCCTAAATATAGGTTCCTGATAAACTTCCATCTCTAAGAATAAAAATAAAACATTCCCCGTGAAAAACATAAACCCTGTGTGTGTGTGTGTGTGTGTGTGTGTGTGTGTGTTTCAGAAGCACCAAATATATTTTATGTGTTGATCATAATTTATTTGCCAACGTGTGACAGGTTTTACACGACATGCAATGCTTCTCAGAAACCACTGATTTAAATACTTTAACACAAGCTGACTTGTAAAATAGTTAGTAACTTATAAAACAAGCTCTAAAATGTTACTCACTCACATTTATTTCACCTGATTATCTTGTGACCACAACTATATGGTAAAATACCTGAATATTGATAATACTATTAGATATCTTTTTGCTTCCACAACAGTTTCTAGCATGATGCTCAGGAATTTACTAATTTACATAAAGACATTAATTGTTGGACAATCTGAAGCTATCTAATATGATTTCTAGGTAAGAAGGTATTAAGAAACCTATCTAGAAAATTCTAAGAGTGGAAAAGGGAATATTTAGTTTTCTATAATTAAAACCTCAAACAATATTTTTTCATGAGTTGACTCTAACTCTGAAAAGATTCTAAAAATGTAAAGCTTCTGTTGGCCTGGAAAAGATGAAAAAAAATATGGAAACAGGTGTTACCATTCAGTATTCAGATGCTTGAAATGTATTAGATTGTTTCGAACTTTGCTCTTAGCAATTAGGCCTTTGAGCTTGCAAATACTTAGAAAATTTAGGCAACTGTAGGTATGAATGTTTTAAAAACTTTAAATGTAATTGAAGCAATACTGAATCGATCTGCTTCACAACCTTGGGTGAAAATAATTTTAAATAAAAGAGCTAGGATTAAGCACTGAGAGAGGTAGATGAGTCACACGGGAGTTAGTCAAGTCAGTACCGAAGGCAAAATCAATCATGTAAAAATTGCCCTGAAATTACCTGGAAAATACAGTACACAAAATTCTGTGTACCCCATTTAATCCAGAAAATTGTTTGCACACTAAAATTTGAGAAACATTGAACTAAGGAAAGAACAAAAGAAATTCTATATACCTCTCTGCTTTAAATACAATGATGAAATCTGTAGAGGTAAGCTGGGGTGAGTGGGGATTGCAAAGTGTTTGTCCTTACACATCAATTTAACCAGTTTTAACATTAAGCCCTTATCTCAAGTTATTTTAAGAGATTTATTAGCTGGTGTGAGAGGTTAGATTCTAAAGTTAGCACATCATGTAAATGTACCCTAGTCTATGACTCCACTAATCTTAAAAGGACCTCCTGTCCCCAAACTCTCCCTACTGCCACTTCAGTGTACCTGATTATCTCACAGGTCTTACCAAGGTAGAAAATGGTTTGAAGACCAGTGAAAAGGTAAATGCTTTATGGGAAAGGTAACTGCATCATCTTTGGCTAGGTGCTGAATTTCTCTGGATAGTTTAATTCATACTGTCCAGATCTCTATGTATAGTTAGTTCCATTAAGGATATTGTTATCTACTCGTGCTGTCCAACATGAAAGCCAGTAGCTACATGTGGCTATTTAAATTAAAATTAATTAAAGATAAATAAAATTTAAAATTCAGTTCCTCAATCATACTAGCCACATTTCAAGTGCTCAATAAGCACATGTGTGTAGTGGTTGCCATTTTGGACAACACAGATATAGAACATTTCCAGCATCACTGAAACTTCTACTGGGCAGCACTGGTATAACCATGTATCTAATTGCCTCATGATAGTATTTCTGTGGAAAACTCCACAAGTAGTTGGGGTAAATATTGTACTACAACCAACAGACTAGTAGTTTAATTACCTATAACAGATTCATTTACCTATAATTTACTTCGAGCTATTTGTCTCCATGAACATGATCCCTGTTTACAAAGAATAATCTCATTTTGCTGATGAAAGAAATGTTTTATTTGTAGTCCACAAATAGAGAAATATTGTGCTCTGACATTATGGAAAGCAAGGTACAACCCAGCATATTAGGCTTTATAAAACATTTATTTCTCTCCTCTATATACTCTTTTGGCAGCAGGGTATACTTTCTATGTGATGTGTTGTTCTAAAATTGACCAGAGTATCTGAGCCAAAAATAAAATTAAGTATGGTGTCTGCTCTTGATGGAAATTACACTACCCTTTATCCTTCACCCTTGGTGGCTGTTCATTTCTGGGAAAGTGAATTTGGGTACAAATGTCAAAAATACGCTAATCTCTATTGCAGGGAATTCATTTTCAAACACAAAGCTTTCTTGTTTGATTTGCATATTGAATGCTTGGGTTCAAGGAGGGAGGACTACACAAGTATGACAGTTTATTGTCTTTTTCCCATCCAATAACATGTCCACTTTGTAGAAGTGGCTTTGCAGCTCCCGCAGTTGGCTGGTTGCCCACTTGTATCCAAAGCAGAAAAATAAATACTAATAAATGGACTTAAGACAACTTTTCATAGTGGGTTCATTAATTTTCATTCCAACTCTGGTTCATTCATTCAACAATTATTACTGGGCACATACTGCATGCAGACACTATTGTATGCACAGGCAGAAACAGCCCCTGCCTTTCATGGGGCTTTAAGTTATAGAGCTTGAGTAAGTGGAAGGTAAAGAAGATAAGATAAAAATGTAAATAAATGCATAAATAAGATAATTTCAATTAATTACAAATTCTGTGAAGAAATTAAAACAGGCTAATGGGAGAAAAGTGACTAACACAAGGCGCTACTTTAGGTAGGATGCTCAAAACGTCCTCTGTAGGGGGGGATGACTGAGATGACAACAAAATGATGAGTAGGCATTAGCTGTGCAGACACAGAAGGATTTCAAGGAGACACAACAGTATGTAAAATCCCTGAAGCAGAAATAGCCTTAGTGTGCTTAAGAAATAATATATTTTTGTAAAGGTCAGGATTGCTAGAGTGCAGGAGAGAGGACAATAGTAGGGAATGAGTTTAGGTGTAGGTAGAAGGAAGATACTAGAGTCTCATAGGCATGGTACTAAGCTAGGAATTTATTCTAATTGCAGTACAGAGCCATTTGAAGTACTTTAAGCAGGGAAGTGATACCTTCTGATTTCTGTTTTTAAAAGATCATGAAAACAACTTTGTGGTACTAACAGAAAATGGTAACGTGACTAGAACGGTGACAGAGGAGATGGGGAAATATTGATCCAGGATATATTTTGGATGTAAAGTAGACATAACTTGTTAATGGCTATGGGCAATGAGAGAAGAAGGGTGGTTAAGGATGAACCCCATTTTTGGCCTGAGCAAGTGAATGGATGGTGGTCCCATTTAACTCAAGTGTGGTTGTCATAAACTCCTATGCTACACAATTAATCTTACATGGAAGATGACTAGCAATGTCCACTTGGCTCAGCACACCATAGAGGGAGATATTTCTTGGTCACCAGTTTGGCCATGGCCAAAAGCATTCTGTGACCAGAGAGCAGATTTCTTATCAGGATTGATGGAGTTGCTAAAATACGATATAAAACCACCGTATAATATGTAATTTTATCTCAGCCCATCATGATAACCTTAACATGTACATAAACTTATATGTATACTCTTAAGATAGCAGGATACTCAGATTGGAAAGAAATGGTAAATATAACCCATTTCCATATCTCACAGACCTGAGTTCAAATTCTTGCTCTGACACTCTGTAATCTTAGACAAGTCACTTAACCTCTTTAAGTCTCATCTGAAAACGGGGGAGATAACGTTGGCTTTACAATCCTTATGTGAGATTACATGAAACACTCTGTGTAAAACACTTCACATACTGCCTGTGATATAAGAGATGTTTGATAAAGAAGAGAGCCCCTTTTTCATTTCTTCTTACTCCTCCACTTCCAAGAATTGCCAGGTTGTCCCTTAGCCTCACCTAGCCCATCAATTCGGCAACCTTAGCATAAAATAGTGCCTCTCTCCTGGTAGTTCCAGCAAAAGTTCCAGATTTGTCTTATTTGCATGTGTGCACACCAGAATTCCCCAAACCATGTCTAGTGAACATGAGAGAATGGTGGTTCCACAAAGGGAAATCAAAATGAGGTTACCAGAAAAGAGAGTAATGAATGCTGACCAGAAGAAAAACATCCACTGTGATGTATATACATCTATTTCTTGAAAAATGCTTAGAAATATCAATAATTATTGCCCCAATTTTATTTTATTTTATTCTATTTTAAAAGTGCAAATCTTTCAAGTCCCCTCTCACCACTGAACTGCTCAGAGGAGTCAAAATTATACTGTAGGTCAGGTTCTAGACAACAGTAGGCACAAAATTTGCTTTTTAATAAATGTTATCAGCTTGAGTCTTGAATTTGTACTTCAACAGCAAGAATGGAAACACTTGGTATTCAGTTCTTCCTTGTAGTTTAACAAAGCTCAGACTCTGGCAGCATTTGTTTTTGTTTTTGGTTTTTGACTCTAGTGCGGATTTCTTATAACCATTAAAAAAGTCTAGAGTATATGAAGTGGTTTGAGATATTGTATTGTGGATTTTTTTGTTTTAAATTTGAATGAAGTAATATAAAAATCTTGAAATACTTTCTAAATTGAGCTCATAATTTTTTCTTTTTGAGGACTTTACCGAGCCTTCCTGTTGGCTCTACATCTGTATTGGTTTCCTACGGCTGCCATAACAAATTACTGCAAACTAAATGGCCTAAAACAGCAGAAATTTACTCTTTCACAGTTCAGGAGTGAAGAAGTCTGAAATCAAGACACCAGCAGGGTTAGTTCCTTCTGGAGTCTTTGAAAAGCTGTTTTATTCCTCTCTTCTAGCTCTGGTGGTTGCCAGTAATCCTTAGCATTGCTTGGCTTGTAGCTGCATTACTCTGATCCCTGCCTCTCTAATGGCCCTCTTTCCTGTGTGTTTCTCTATGTGTCCTCTCTTCTCTTTGTAAGTACACCAGTCATTGAAATTAGGACTTCTTCTAGGACCCAATATGATCTCATCTTAACTAATTACAAATACGGCCACATTACAAGATTCCTGATGTGCATAAATTTGGGGGGAACATTATTCAACCTGCTACATTGTGTATTGGATTCTTCTTCATAGTTCAACAAAATTCACTCCATTTCTCTGGAGTGGATTTCCTTTTACCACTGAAAAAGTCTGGGGTATATGAAGTATATTGTGCTTTCTTTGTGAGGGCACAGAGCCCTGCTTCTACAGCATCTTTGCACAAATCTACCTCATCAAGTACCACTACAAAAAAAAGGAATCTTTTCTATTCCTTGTTTTTCTTTGAGAATGCAGGCTTTTTGAGGAGTGGGAGCATGAGTTGGCACTCCTGAAATCTCAAGGTTTTAGCAACTATCCAGAACATAAAAGGCAAAATGTTGACATTATTCATTTATTCATTCATTTAGTCATCACATACTTATTGAGTGTCTTCCATGTGCCGGCACAACCAATATAGCAGGTGGGAGAAGATATTTTGGATCACATACCTATTTGAATATTAATTCATCAATTTCCTAAAGTGTATACATATGCACACACAGGTTAGCACACAATTCCACAGAGTTCATAGAACCCAGAGAACCATGCACTTTTGGTTAAAATTCCCTAGCTACCTATCTTGCTTCCATTTTCTCATTCCCAAAGTGGCTACAAGGCTATTCATAATAATACCTGTCTTATGCATTTGGCAGTAGATAATAGAAATCTCAACTAATATGTATTAACCTAATATAGTTTTGTCTTTCTCACTTAAATTGTAGATGTTGGAAATTGCTGGGTTTTCTTCAGTTCCTCAATAACTTCACCTAAGAGCCAACCGCTTTCAACTAACTTCTCTCCCTTTCTTAGTAAGGGTATTGACTTTGGACTGTATGTCTTCATTCAAAGACAGAAAGCAGTGGTTAGCTAGGAAAGTGAGGACCTTATCTTCTCTCACCTCCCATTAGAGAGCAAAGATCTTCCCCATTAACATGCTAGCAGACTTCCTGTTCTGTTTATTCAGCCAGAAGAGAGTAACATGGAAACCCTTCAGTGCAAGCAATGCTGAGATATTAGTATCTATCCATGACTAGATTAGATCAAAAATAAGTTATTTCCTGGGGCTGGGTACACTGCTTTGCACAACATAATTAAAATTCTTTTAGCAAAGTAGAGAGGTGGGATGTCTGTTGAGTAGATGAATAAGAGTATCTGCCATACATGTGTACATCTTCAGAGCTTAGAAAGTACTTTCCAAAATATAGTCTCATCTAGCCATCATACTTGTGGCTCAAGAATCATTTCCCAGCTGCATGATGAAACCAAGGCAGAGAAGAGTAAACTGACTTGCCTAAAGTTGCACAAGTAAGCAGCTGAGCTGAGATATAATCTAATCTTCCAAGCTATTTGAATCTGGGCACATTTTTAAAGGATGTCCTTTCAGATGTCATTAAGTACTCAAAACAGGTAATGATCCTTTAAAAGAACACTGTCAGAGAAGGCTTAAGGATGAATTCAACTGAATTCATTTGAATTTCCAGTTCACATTGCCCGTGAAAGGTTGATTCCCTCAATATAATAATAATAATAATAAAGAGAGAGGTCAATTTAAAGGTATACTAAGTGAGCTAAGAACTAGGTAGAATAAAGCATGAGAATCCCATGCCATTTTCTATTTTAAAGGAGAGATGTCTGAGAGGGGTCTGTATCTAAATTCAGAGTTTGCTGTTCTCTCCTTCTTTCTTTCTTTCAGTAAACCTCAAAACAAACCAGTGAGGTCAAACAGCTAACATGACTTGGAACATCATGGAAGGAAAATACTCATCCCACTAAGCGAGCTATATGTTATGTATTTCTAAGTGAAAAAGATCGTTTTCCATGTGGTTTTATTTTCTATTAACAGCTAAGAACATCTCATTTTAGTGACATGCACATTACATTTACATTAATTTTATTTTTAAATTTGGATACGAACAAGTTAATTTATATACTTTTTTATAAAATAAATAATTACAGAATAAATGTAAGGAATATAATTATTGTGCGTTACACATTATGAAGGATATTTTCAAAAATAAGCATCTGAATAATATATGGAGAAACAGCTACATGCTGGGTTTTAAATTTAATAAGATATTTTAAACAATCTCATTAAAAAAGTAAATAAAAGCAGTTGAGAAGCTTGCAAGGTAGTAACTCCAGATGTGTAAGATTTTCAAAATGTTATTCATATCTGCTCTATGCACTCTTCAGTTCTCTTTCCCAGGAGCTGGAGTTAGAAGGAAAGCCTAAAAAGCTATCCAATTATAGAAAGATTTCTGTATGTCATACCACCTGGTTTAGGAACTCATTCTACATATTATGCATTAGAATCAGAGATAATTCTCACTATGTTCTTGTAATAATCATTGTTGTTTTAGTTGTCAGTGAGCAAGTGAAGCTTATTCAGGGTCTGTTTCTGAACTGAAAAGAAGAAAATAACAGAGGTCCAGTCTCCCGGACAAAGAGTTTTACTTGGAAATTGAAGGCGTTTTAACTATTATTTCCTCCTTCAGTTTCTCCAGGTCCAGGTTCTAGATCCAGCCTTTTCCTTTTATACCTTGCCAACCACTGTTTTAGCTTTCTCCTGGCAAATGTGGAACACGACCAAAATATCATGGAGGAGAATCCATGAGATCATTAGCCCATGATCCCATTTTATTATGGCAGGTTACGGTGTCAAAAAGCAAACATTTTTTGAGTGCTTACTCTGTGTCAGTCACCATGATAGGCATTGGATTTTCAGCAGTTAAAACAGACATAACTCCCTATGGAAGACAATATGACTTCTCTTAAAATTGGGAGGTTTCAATCACTGATCCAACCTCTCCTAGAGACCCTGGTTTCTTATTCTACTCTCTACCATGTTGAAACCTTTAGTTTTATAATGCTATGTAATGATTAATACTGTAACTTCTGTTTTAATTTACATAGTTAAAGAAATATTTTGATAATACTAGTATGTTTCCAAATTGAATATGTTCCCTACCTTGGGATGTTTTGAGTGTGTACTGGAGAAGGGTATCTGGAATCCACCCATGACCTCAAGAGCTCCAGATGATGACTCATCTCTCTTATTTGCAGCTGGTCCAAAATAACTGTGAAAAGAACAGTTTTAAGACACTTAATAGGCTACTTTTCCTCTAAGAGTTTTGCATTCTGTTCTGAAAGGTGAAATTTAGTTCACTTCTATAACAGTTACAACCAAATGGCCAAACTGCTTACCTTTTTGCATTCTGATATGTAATTATCTATATTCAACTAAAATAAATAAACAAAACTCTATGCAATAGCAAAAGCACTAGTCTGCAATGCTCAAACCCAGAAGAAGTGACATTATACATGTTTTAATTTACTTACTTTGGAATTTTTCCAGAATTGCTTATGAACTAAAAGAACTATGGCATTTAAAATAACCCTAGAAGGCTATGTTCTATCATCAAGATAAAGACACCAAAACTTATCAACATCAAAAGCTTTCCATATACCCCTTTTCTCTTAAATTCTGGCTATATTCATTTGTTGATGTAACATTGCAGCTATGTCAAATTGCTTTAGTGTTGCCCTTAGGGAGCACAAATGAGCTGAGTTGTTAAATGTATTTATTTCATACCCAACGATTATACCCACACATACTTTCTATGCTAACTACACTTATTTTTTATTCTCTCTTGTTAGAGAGTTTAAAAACAGATTTTTCTGCCTTTTTCAAATTTAAGGAATTTAATTCAAATCTTCTCAAGTGGCCTGTTTTTATTCATCTGTTATGTAGATTTATTTAAACATTAAAGTATCTCTTTTGTAAATAACACTAAAGAAGTTCAGCCTTTAAATAAAAATTTAAAAACACAACTCTTATCCCAAAAATAAGGAAACATTAAAAGTTCATGGAGAAATATGTTACACCTGAATTTTATAGGCACTTATCTTTCAGAAAATATTGATGAAAGTCTTTTGATGATGTAAAACAACAGTAATAGGTAATTGTATTTATTATAGCCATTTGCTTTGTTTATTATCTGAAGTTAACTTTGTTCTGTCTAATGCTATTTTAATTAAATTTACACTGCAAGGAGGTCAATGCTGTTAGATGTTGGGTCAATATAGTTATGAGGCAGTTTATATTTATAATGACTCTCTTGCTCCTTTCTAGCAAAATTTAATGAACTATAAATTAAAACAGCTGAATTGCCTCTTGAAAATAGGACTAAGAATTATTTTCAAAAAATGAACATTCAACGTAGATTAACATCCATGAGTGGAATTGTGAGCTGGTTTATTTCACACATTTATAGTGTGTGTGTGTGTGTGTGTGTGTGTGTGTGTGTGTGTATGTATTCATGCAACCGAGCTAACTTGAGTGAGATGAGGTCACTTATCAGAAAAAAAAAAAATAGAACATACGAAACCCCCAAGGCTTATGCTTTCTCACATCAAGAGAAAATATCATCAAAAGTGATAGACGCTTGGTGATAATAATTAGTTAAAAAAGGAAAACCTCGACATATGCATGCACACACACCAACTTATTAATGTTCACAATAATGAGATAAGCTGAAGCTCTTGTACAGGTATCAACACATGATAATTGCAGCATTGCTGAAACCACAGAAGTCGTGCTCCACTGGGCACTGTCCACATAAGGGTACCCAGAAGGTAAAGGAGGAATGAAGTGCTGAGGTGGTAAAGCCACTTACCCAAATGGCCTTTATGGAAACAAACAAACAAACAAACAAAAAAAACAGCTAGTAGTCTTGACTAACTGAGAAGTGAAAGAGATTGGCGAATTCAGTAGTAAAATGCTTGCAAACATAAATGAGAATACAACTTATTTTGGAAGATGGAAAAAAAATACAGTCAAAGAAAACTGTTAGGAGGGAGCAAGAAAGGGAGGGTGTTTGGAGCAGGACAGAGGAGAGGAACTCCGACTGTGGTGCTTTGAATTGAAAGTGTGTATATCACAGGGCTCTGAGACCAAGACAAAATTTCATGTGCTTTAGAACAATAGCTAAGACAGTAAGTTCTGAGTCATAATTTATAATTACATCATATGTCTAGGTTTTCTACAATTTGGAATGGGAGATTCTGCATAGTGAATTCATTAATTTTTAATGGACAAAGATATGTGAATATTACATAAAATCTAAAGAAAAGGTCATCTTGTAGTGGTTCCTTTGTAAAAAATAAAGTTGAGAAATTAAAATGTGTACAAAAATAAAAAGGAAAATCTCAATAGCCTCCAAAGTTGTAGCTTCAGAATCTCAAAATCATTATGTCACTGTATTGGCAAGGATCTTTGTGACCCCTCTCATAGGTCCAGAGATAGTGTCTACAGATAAAACTTCAAGGTCCCACCAACTAGAAGGTTCCACAGACTCAACCATCATACTTTAACCATACAAACTGATGTCTGACAGACATACTGAAATATTCAATCAATCACATTATGACCTCATATTCCTTGATTTTTCAGACAAACAAATTGTGTCTGAGGCAAGTAAAAGGATGGTTCTGCCATTTGGGGCAGAGCCTGACTATCTACTTCTTGGTCACTTGTATCAATAATATGGGATATGCTCTAAGATTCTCAACTTGCAAAAAAATAGATACCTTTAGGTTTTATTTATCAAAGTTAAAACCAATCTCTTTCTGAGGCATGGGAAACAATAAAAGATAATCTCTTCCTGCACAAACCCCTTTTAATAAATGTAAAACTGACTTTTAGATCTATTGAATCATCCTTCTGCATCGCCGGTTTCTATCTGAATAAATGCAATGAGGATATCTAATGAATAAGCAAATCATCATCTAAAAGATATCATAATGTCTAAAATTTTAGGAAACGAGGTTCTAGAAATTTGTTTGCTTAATAAGTACTTTCTGCAGGCCTACACTGTATCAGGTATGAAGAATAGCTGCAGGGAATATAGTAGTAATAATCCAATGCATTCGAAACAGAAATATCTTGCTTTCATGGAACTATATAAATCTAGTGGGGAAGATAAGAGGTTTATAACAACTATGATATGAAGATATGAATGTTCAGAACTAAGAGAAAGTGGTCCAGTACAATATAAATTTAGGTCATGAAGAAGGCATTTCTATTAGCTTTAAAATGCCCACATACTCCCCAGGCAGCCATCACAAATATTCTGCACATATATATTTTGGTATATAAGTCAAATATTTTCTAACTTGTGATGTGCAAATTTTTTAAAATGTTAACATTTTGACAAACAATGAAGGGAAGGAAAAGTAAACCAGTTAAGTTGTCTGTTCTTTACGTGCCCCAACCCAGAGAAAAACACTACAAATACACTACAAATGTTAGTTACTGTTTATTATTATTATTATTATTACTATTTCTAACATTATTAAGAACCATTCCCTAAACCTGTGCCTAGGTATATTGATAACTCTATATTCTAAATTGCACTTCTCAGAATATTAATTCTGTGAAACTTTTGTGTTAGTCTTATATTTAAAAAGAGAAGTTTCTTTCAGTGTTAAACATGTTTGGAAAATGCTGGGTTAGTCCTTCAGGGAGAATCTGCAGGACTTTTCTGAGCCTTTAATATGATTCTCCTAGAGGACACAGCAGTTACACAACTTATTTGAGCAGAGAAATTTTTTCTCTCACTTCACTGAAAAATAATCTTTCTAATGTGTGCAATTTGAACTCTAAGGGACTTCTGTTAAGTCCAAGACTGACTAGAATTCACTCCACTGCCACTCCCGGCCAAGACTATTTTAAGTTGATAACTATTTCTCCCTTCCCCCTTCCCGCTTCCCTTCTTTCTTTCTTATGTTGCTCTGTTTATAAAACACATGGGAAAGGCAGATGGCACAGCACCAGGTTGTTTGAGGCTAGGGTAGCTGGAGTTTTTCCAGAAGATCCAATACTTTGAAAACTAATATCATTTTTCTTAGGACAGACATGGTCTGAGACGGTGAACCATGTTCTGAAGAGGGAAGAAGAGGACTAAAGGAAACTATGAATTGTGGATTGTGTTTAGATCCAACATGATCCTCTTTAGTTTGTTTTTCTCTCTGGAATAAGCAATTAAACAGGTGCACTCCATAATATAAAGAAATTACATGATCAAGGTAGTAGCGCATACTTGTCCTTGAAGTAGTGAAAGAGGCACTCCAAATAGGCTGGAAGCATAATTTATTCATATACATTTCATTATGTAACAGACTAAGAATTCTCCACACCAGGACACTCATGATACTTTCTCTGAAACTCTATTTCCATTTCTATCATCCCACCTCAGACCAATTTTTCTTACGTTGATGTGACTCAACAATTTTTTGGTTTGAGTAGCTATCCGGGCTGGGATTAGGATGAGGGGAATGAGATCCCCTCCTTAGGGACAGATTTCAAGGAGATGCCAAAAAATAAAACCCTAATCAAAATAAGTAATATTTTAGTGAATGTTTTAAACTAAAATTAACATAAGAAAATCCATGATGAACAAAGCATCAAAATTCTAAATAAAGACAGGATCATAATACTGATTTTTTTGGTAACGTAGGCTCCATATGGCTCCACATGGCACCAGTAGATGCCTCTTTAATCAGAATATCCCTGGGTTTGCACTGTCACTCTCGCACCTGAGGATACTTTGTTTGCAGTAGCTGATTTTTACATAACCTATATGAATAAGTACATTTGAACACAAATGGTTTAATTCAGTCACTTAAGGTGTTATCTTTGTCAACAACCATTCAGTACTTAGTAGCTAAATTAAGCAGATTGTTCTTTTTCTCTAAACTTGTTTGTGAATAGACATACTCTATGTGACAAGATCAATGGACAACATAAATATTGCTTATTAGAGCTCTTATGGAAACTTCAAAGCCCAGGAAAGTTAACACAAGGTCAAAGAAAGACTGCCAGATTCTGAACACCTCCATGCTGCCTTTTCCTCTCTCTCAGAAAAAAAAAAAAGAAAGAAAGAAAGAAAGAAAAGAAAAACATTATTTTGGGCAAATAAAAATCATGACACTAACTTTTCTTCTTTTATAAACATGTTAGAACTATTTTGATCATTTTTCTAGAGGTTAGAATGAGGCATTTGGTTAGTCTTGTCTAAAATAAATTTATGAGCCATTATTCTACTGCCCTCTATTGTTAAAAACTGAATAATAAGGTCCTTGAACAGGGTGAAATAGAGTGAAATGTCTTTTACAAAGCAGTCATATATATCTGTCTCCAATATATTTATAGATCACCTAGAGCATTCTCTGGAAGGTAAAACATTTGTAGTTTTTCTTTGGAAATCCAAAATCCATTAGTAAAAGTTTTTATTTTGGCATGTATACTTCAGGACACAATATGATATACTATTAAGATTTATTAAAATTAACTTATTTATTTCAATACATACACATTTAAATATAACTGTGCAACATAGAAATGTTCAAGGAAGAGAACAAAAGACCCCCAAATCCTATACTCATAAACACTAGTGACATCTGATGCTATACTTCCAGACTTCACTGTACACAATTTTATTGAATACTTACAAAAAAATCACAACTATTCCTAAGTAAACTTTTGTTTTTACTCAATGTAAAAGTCATTTTATCTTCTTCTTGATTGGTTCTTTCAAATATCTTAAGAGTTCAATTGCTCAAGCATATCGCCCATGAAGATTTATTCCAGGAACAATGAGGACTATTATAAAAACTACCCAATAGCCTTGAGGAACATATAACAAGCACACATGAAAAAACCAACTGCAGAACATGAATGGCAGCATAATGTTATAAAAATAAGTCACAACTAGAGAAATGAAATGCAGAGCAGCAAATGTAGTGGAGCTCACATCTGCCGCAAAGATGGTTAAGGAAGGTTTGTTCATTCTGGAGAAAGCAAGAATGAAGACGGGGCAGAATGATATTACTGCAGATATCAAACGAAGGCTGAGTAAAGGTAATGGTGGGTTGTACCACAATGAAAATAAGCATGATTCTTACTGAGGATAGTGAAGCACATAATACAAAACAAATGAAAAATAAAGCAAAAAACTGACCAGGCTCAACCTAGACTGTGAGCTCCTTAAGTGCAGTAACTATTTCATAGAGTTTGTGGCATTTTCAGATCAAGATGTAGTAGACAGTAAGCAATAAGAAATGTTAAAGAGAAAGAGGAATGATATAAAGGAAAGGAGGAAGATGGGATAAAGGTAGTACAGGAAGGAGGAGGGACAGTGACAGGGAAGCAGAGAAGAAATAAAAAGTAAAGAACAAAGAAGCAGGGGCTTCCCTGGTGGCACAGCGGTTGAGAGTCCGCCTGCCGATGCAGGGGTCGCGGGTTCTTGCCCCGGTCCGGGAGGATCCCACATGCCGCGCGGGCGGAGCGGCTGGGCCCGTGAGCCATGGCCACTGAGCCTGCGCATCCGGAGCCTGTGCTCCGCAACAGGAAAAAAAAAAAAAAAAAAAAGAAGAGTGGGAGAAAGGATGCAATATTCATATATTCAGATACGTGTGTTCCTTTATTGGATAAAGAGCACAGCTAATAAAAATGCCATAAATGCAAATTTAAAAAACCTTTAAATTCAATCATTAACGTACCTAGGCAGACACTGAATTTTGAGCAGTTGAATGATAGTATGAAAATAATTTGGCCTTGGGTGGTATGTGCAGGTGTACAATAAATAAATGTTGGCATTACCTGATCATGCGGAATGGTATCTGTAATAATACATTATTGCTAATGGTAATCTTCCTATAATTGTAATGTACAGGATAACATTTCCAACACTCCCTAGCCTGCTTAATATGCGTGCTATTCATTCATCCATTTATTCATAGAGGAAATATCTATCGTATATCTTATGTGTGAGGGGCACTGTTCCAGATCTAACAAGAAAGTGAAGACCATTTCTTTATATATGTACATGTTCTGCACCTTATTCCAAAAAGGATTTAAGGCAAGAAAATGTGATTAATATATGATTGCTTCTCTTAAGAATGTTATAATCTCAATAGCAATTATATGCATGCATAACAAAACAAAGCAAAATAATCATTCTATGAAAGCTCAAAGGAGTCTAAGATGAATTCCAAATTGCTGAATTGGGGAAGTCTTAAAGAAAGATATGGTGTAAGAGTAGAGATATGAAGGAATCACAGAATTCTAACAGGCAGAGGAGACAAACACATGCTGGTCATTGGCCATAGAAAGTGAACTAGATGATCAGAACTATGATGGTTTCAAGGAACAACAAAACATAGAATGTGGCTACATTCCAGGTGAAAAGTGGGTAAGTAGATAGTAGTGGTGATATACTTGCAGTGCTGGAAGATATTACAAAAATTAGGGAGATTTAAATTATTGACAGTTAAGAATATCATATGAAATGTGGATTTCCTTTTCTCTGAAAATAAGATTTCTATTCAAGACAGTGCAGGAGGAAAATTTTAAAAATTTTTATAAAGCAACGAATGCTAACGAAAGTACAAAAATGAATCACAGAAATAACAGATGGGAGTCAGAGAGACCACAGAGAAGGCTATGTAACATTGCAAAGTACCCACGATCAACCCTTTAATTTAGGTTTGTGTGATGGAAAAAAATGTATAATTTAAAGAATCAAAATAAATTTAGTGACCAGTTTTATGAGGGAGAGTATAAGGAGGTGGATAAAAAGATAGTATTTCTAGCTTTAACCATCAGTGATTTCAGAAGAATCTCAGATTTCAGAAAAGCTACTAATTAAATTGTTTTGGATATGATTTTTTTGGACTAGTGAGATATTTAAAAGAAGATATCACACAAAGAACTGTAAATAAAGATAAAAAGACATTAGGACTGCAGGTACAGATTTAGAAGTCATCTTCATTAAGGAGTTTTTAGGTCAAGTAACTGGACTGAAAGAGATTTCCATGGGAGGGGATGCTGAGTTAGAAGAAATTATGATGAAGATACAACTTGGAGAATACCTATACTTTAAAAGCAAAGAGAGGAAACAGAGGCATGAAGAAGATAAAAAAAGGTATGGTCAGACATGCAGGAGGTATAATTTGATTTACTGCTGATTTATACTACAGGTTAGTAAAAGAGACATTATATTGGATATATGTATTATATTATTCTATTAGGAATAAATATGACCCTGAGTAGCTAGCTTGATTTTATCTATGGGTATTATTATATTCTCTGTTCAAGGGAGAACTCAGAGGCAAAATTGTGGCTTAATTCTTCTAAATGTGTGAGTGTTCTTTGTATCATTTCATTTATTAAATTATCATGCAATAAAACTGACTTTTTGGTATGTATTTCTATGTATTTTAAAGTAAATATCTGTGTAAACATCACCATAATGAATATACAGAACAATTTCATGACCCAGAAAACTTTCTCATGCTACCTCACTTTGCAATCATACTCTACCTCCACCCTGGCTTCTAGCAGCCACTAATCTCTTCTCCATCACTACAGTTTTGCTTTCTTCCAGAAAGTTGTCTAAATGAAACCATCCATTACAGAACCTTTGAGGACTGGCTTCTTTCACTCAGCATAACGCCTTTAATACACGCATGATTTTGTATGCATCAGTAGTCCATCCTCTTTATTTCTGAGTAGTATTCCACTGTATGGATATACCACAGTTTACCTATTCACTCATTCAAGACCATTTGGATTTTTCCATTTTCTGGCAATGACAAGTAGAGCTTCTATAAACATTCATGTACAGGGTTTTGTGTGATTATAACCTCATTTGTCTAGGGTAAACACCAAGAAACGAATCACTGGGTCATAAGTAAAGTGTATGTTTAACTATGTAAGAAACTGCCAAACTGTTTTTTGGTGACATTTTGTATTCCTACCAGCATGTGAAAGTGCCAGTTGCTCTATATTCTCACAGATATCGGATATTGGCTATGTTAGATATTTTAATGAGTATGAAATGGTATTGCATTGTGGTTTTAATTTTTACTTCCCTAATGGCTAATGGTGTTGAATATCTTTTCATCTGCTTATTTGCCATATATGTATATTCTTTGGTGAAGTCGTGTGTGAGGTTAAATGGCATTTATTTTACACAGCATTTTAATACCTGGCTCTATGTTATTTCTGTATCTTATTTTGCCTCAATTTTTAGCCTGGCTTTAAGTGTATTCATTCTTTATTATATGCCTTCTAATAAGTCACTAAATAGTCATAAAATAAGTTTGGGGAGTTGGATGAGAGAAAAAAATTATAGTTACATATAAATAGTTAAATATGCAAGAAATGGGATTAAAAACTAGGGAAAATTAATTAAATTCTCTCAAGAGCATTTTTAGTTTACCAAATCAGATTTGTAATTATATAGTCATATGAAGGGAGCTTGGGTGAGAGCTAGTCAGGAACGGAAAGCGTCCTATTTTTTTCCTCACTACATTTTTATAGAAAGAATTATTTTGATGGGTATCAAAGACAAAATAGAATCTGGAATACGTTAATCAATGAAATTCACATTTGCACAAAAGTGTTATAAATTCAAATGGAATTTATAAGTGTTATAAATTCTCCTTTCTAGGAGAGCTGAAAGCCTTAGGGTAAGAGGTGCCTTGTAAATAAACATTATTATTCCCTCAGGCTCTGAAGAGAGGTTATGGGGCATCAGCCAGAGTTTAATTAAAGAGTCTCAGCACTGCCGAAACTGTCTCTAGCATCTTTCTCGGGCTGCTTGAAGAACTGTCTAGCAAATGAATTGCTGAAAACCAATGTGGCATTTATGCTGTAATTAGCACAAATCAACCTGTAATACTACAGCAGACCTTATGACTTCCACTTCACATTTTGTTTCATATCATTGGCTAATGCAGAGCAATGAAAATTTTCCAAAAAGATGATAAATACTAAATCCCAAAGGCATATCTCTTTTATTTCCTCCAACTGACATCATGTATCTTAAATCCTAAAAATCAGGCATCATTATCTATAAAGACATTACTTTCAATAGAGCTAATCAGATAACAGCTTTGGAAATTATGTAAGAATAAATGCTATCACTTAGAGAAAATAAAATACAGGTCAGAGAACTGTATTGGAATCATAAAATAGTTCTTATTCAAATTTTGAAAAGTTTCCAACTCTCTCATGTGTAATTTAAGCAGTCATTTTTATCACAGCTTCATCAGATTTTCCTCAGAGCCACTTTCAAGAAAAATAAAAAATTGCAATGGAAATTTAAAACATAATGGTAAGAATTTGCCTTTACAAATAAAAAAAATATGATCTTTGTTGTACCTGTTTTTTGTGGAAAAAAATAATGCATTTCGTTGAATTTATTTAAATAATCTTTACACAGAGAAATGTTTCTGGCAGCTTTAAATCAAACTTTAATTTGGCATCTATTAAAATACACATCTTAAAACTGCTTGGTATATTAACTTTTTTACATTGACTAAATGCTTCATTTCCCTTTAAAATACCTTTTTATTAATCACTATTTAAATGAAAGTGCAAGTTCACATTAATATCTTGCCTGTGGCCAGAATTCCAATTCTCATTACCCATGTTACTATTTGCTGGAGATAATTACAGGAGGAATGAGATATCATACAGTCCTTCTTAAAATTCACAATGCACCTTACAATAATGACTTCAATGTTTTTCCATGCACTGGAAAGCTTATGCAGCAATTATTCAGTCTCCTCCATTTTCCGGTGATCCTTCTTCATTGCAAAGAGGAAAGAAAAGAGAACACATGTGAGCAAGAAGGTAAGGCTTTGCATGAAAAAAAAACAAAAAAAAAAAGACAGGAAAGGGAAATTCTGTTGGGTTTAGAGCTACTGTGAAGGAAACCAAACCAGGTGAGTCAGAGTAAATGATCTCAAGGGCCAGCCTTGATGCTTGCAAAATGTCAGGAGAAGGCAATGAGCAAGGGACATGACATGAGACTTAAAAGGAGCCTGGCATGATGGTAATCCATAAGGAGATCTGATGCAGGGACAGCGCTTTTTCCCTTTCCTCAAGCTGATGAAGGAAGGTAGGAAGGAAGGAGGGACGGAGGGACGGAGGGAGGGAGGGAGGGAGGGAGGGAGGAAGCAAGCTTCATCTGCTGCTTCCCATCGCTCCCCATCACCACCTGAACTAACCATGCCCCCCCCACACACACAGCCCCCGCTCCCATATGTGGAAAAACTGTCTTCCATGAAACCAGTCCCTGGTGCCAAAAAGGCTGGGGACCGCTGCTCTAAACCACTTAAAACTCTCATATATTGTCAGAGTTGAGCATCCCATATGCTTAGAACTATTAGATGATACCTTATATTCAGATGTTGGAAAAAAACATGTTTCTCATTAAATTTCAATGAACAGGCTTACTATCCATCATACCATATATGGGCAGGATTACACAGAGGTTGAGAATGGAGTCCTGAATTCAAATCTGGTCTGCCACGTATTAGCTGGGTACCCTTGGATAAATAACTAATTTAAGCCACAGTCTCCTAAGGATAACTGAAGATAATAAATGTGCATAGTTGATAGCATTATTGGGAAGTTTAAATGAATAATAACAGGTGAGATTTAGTATGGTGACTAGTCTATGGTGAACACCCAATAAATATCATCATCATAATAATTCTTATTATTATCTGCTAACAGTAGGATAACAGGCAGGAAGCACCAAACATTTTAATGTACGCTACTCTTCATCTGAAAATTAAGCTATAAAATGACAAGTAAGGACATGTTTTCATTGCGAATTTTAAATATGATTTCCATAAGAAAGGTCACTGTATGCAAATAGGTTATTTGTATGACTGTTTAAAAAATGCATGCTGGGGCTTCCCTGGTGGCGCGGTGGTTGAGAGTCCGCCTGCCGATGCAGGGGACTCGGGTTCGTGCCCCAGTCCGGGAAGATCCCACACGCCGTGGAGCGGCTAGGCCCGTGAGCCATGGCTGCTGAGCCTGCGCATCCGGAGCCTGTGCTCCGCAGCGGGAGAGGCCACAACAGTGAGAGGCCCAGGTACAGAGGAAAAAAAAATAAATGCATGCTGCATTTTTGGAGTGAATTTGGGATCAAATCAGTTTCAGTGATACTTGGAGTTATTTGATTGTCTCAGTATAGGATACTGTTTTCTTATTTTGGTTTCAAAATCAAGTGCCTCTCTCCCACTGTCATCAGAATGAAACATTGATTGGATTGATCGTCATGATGATGTGGCTCAAAATCTGTCAGTTGTATATTTAAAAATTATTTCTAGTACTTGGGACCTTCTCAGCAAACCAGAAGACGAGATTCATTTTAATGTATCTCACAAATCTCCGAATCTCCAAAAAATGGACTATTCTGTCATAAATAGGACTATATATAAGATGCACATTAAATAAAAAAATTAAATTTCCTTACTAGGTATGATTCGAATTATAACCATTCAGATGGGTCTTAATTAACCCAAACAACACATCCTGAGCACTCTTTGCTATGTTCTTAGCTCTAGTCCTATGAATAAATAACATATTTGGGGAATTTTTAATATATGGTACATATATCATAACATTAATAAAAATGGCAATATAAAGAATGACTTCCACCATTTTACTTAGTGATGTAATACCTAACATTAAGTCAATACAGGGCACTTGGGTTCTGTTCTAAGCCATGTTATATGTATTAACTCACTTAATCCTCTCAGAAAGCCTATGAAGTAGGTAGTCTGATTATCCCTATGTTATAGATGAAACAGATACAAAGAAGTATAAAAGGGACTTCCCTGGTGGTCCAGTGGTTAAGAATCCGTCTTGCAATGCAAGGGATGCTGATCCGATCCCTGGTCAGGGAACTAAGATTCCACATGCCTCGGGGCAACTAAGCCTACACATCGCAACTACTGAGCCCACTCACTCTGGAGCCCACGTGCCACAGCTAGAGAGAGGCCTGCATGCCACAACTAGAGAAAAGCCTGCACACCACAACGAATGATTCCGCGTGCAACAACTAAGACCTGATGCAACCAAAAAAAAATTTTTTTTTTTAAAGTCACATAGCTAGTAAGTGGTGGCACAAGGTTTAAACTCAGACATTCAGTTTCAATGTCTACACTCCTAATTACCTCATAATTTTCAATAATGGGAGTAACAACACTTTTCAAGTTTTCCTATGTAAACTAGATGTAGACTTAATATCAACTTTTACAAACAACCCTGTTATTTTTGTCATATTAACTGCATAAGTCATGTACGTTATAATGGATGGAAGAGCAGGAAACAATAGAAGACGTTTCTGAGATTTATTCTCATGTCCTATCTACTCCAGTATTGAGTCTAGCCTGCTTTCATTGTGATGAATCTTTCTTCTATCCAGACTACTTAGTTTTCAGGACTCATGTCTCTCAAAGCAAATTTCTTCTAGATTCGTGCGCCTCAAAGTAACCCTACTTAATTCTATACCCAAGACAAGTACCTTCTCTGAAGTCCACTTAGATATCTTCCCAAACTGAAACACATTCATATTTCTTCATATGGGAGTTTCTGTGCTTTCTTCCTGACCATCTGACTGACTAATACCATCCTGACTAATGATCATTCATTGTAATACCCACCACTAGTAGAACTATGGGCTCTGGAACTAAATCACCAGTGTCATCATACCCTGGTCAGCTCCTGTTTTTTGTTTTTGTTTTTTTTAATTTTTAGTCACAGGTAAACTGAAATATACCATATCATCAATTATCAGTAATATTCCATGGAAGTGCCAGTGTAAACGGTATGATTCTTGGGGATGATCAGAGGCTCCATTGCCCCTTTTTTCCTCCACAAACTCTCCCCTGCTCAAGGAGATCTGTTACCTGATTCCTCTGCCAAAGTCCCCTGACCATTTCCAGGATTCATGTCTATGTCCATAAAATAATCCTCTCTAATATAAAATGTGAAAATAACTAGAAGTAATGATTGAATAATCAAGAAAACAAGAGGAAAATTAAAATTGCAGCTGAAAATAAAGAGAAGACAAACTGACTGTGTTCAGTATTTTCTATGTGCCAACTATTAGGAAAAGTACTTTTTGTGTTTTATTTCATTTAATCCTCACAAAATCCCTCTGCCATGAATCCCTTAGTGTGCTTATTCTACAGATAAGAAATCTGAAGTTCAGCGTATTTAAGTTGCTTTTGCCTAATGTGATACATTTTGTAAGTATCAAGACTGAGATATAAACACAAGTCTGCCTGATTTGAGAATAAATTATTTTAATTCTGCAGCTAGTAAATAACAGAACAGAATGCCTATAAAAAAAAGCAGTTCACAAGACTCAGACAGAAATTTGGATTGGCTTTTTAAATTATGCCCTATATTAAAATTAAAGTTAAAGTAATATCAGTACTATGTTCTATGTTGCAACAAAGTAAATGGAAAATTATACTCATGATCAGAAAATTCAAATTACACCTTGCAGAGTGATGTCTGGTTGAATGCAAATGAGCCTCACTTTGCAAAATGCCTATTGAAGAACTCAGTGTCAGCAAAAGTAAGATGCTTACATTGATAAGAAAAGATCTTAACATTTGTTTTGGATAAAAAGAAGTTATCAACAGGAGATGAGGTCAGGGCTATGAGGTGAGCTATTTTCTACTACTAGGGTGAGAAGTCAAAGTTACTTAAAAAGTTTGCTGAGCAAGCATGCAAAGTTCATTACATTTTTCACATTCTGTGTGATGGTGGTTGGTGACTAAAACCCATACTTGGAAAAAGTATTTTATTAGCAATGGTTTAAAAATTCTAGCATTTATTAACTCAACTGTAGGTAAGTACCACAGGCTATGTCTACATGACAGAGCAAAATATTACATACACACATACACTTATATAAAAGTTCGAAATCTCAGATTTATCTCTTTCTGACTATCCACATGACCTCAGACAATTTATTTAGTTTTTCTAAACTTTGGTTTCTCATCTTTCAAATGGGAATAATATAAGAACCTATGTCATTGGGTGTTGAACCTATATCAGTCATTGGGTGGTTGATACTATTAAATAAGATAACATATGCAAAGTGCTTAGCGCATTTTTCAGTAAACACCAGCTATTAGCATTATCAACACTATTTCCCCATTTCCATTCAAAATAGTTTGGTGCTCTTTAGCAGACAACTTGAAAGGTGATTTGACTGTGTTTTTGATGAAGCTGACTCACCTGGTTGAATCTGTCAAAATAATTTGTGGCTGTAGATTTAGCCTAAGTTGCACGTACCCTAATATTTGGTCTCAGGCCAGGTAATTAGATTTTCTGATAGCTGTCCCACTGGGCTATTTAAGATTAATGGCTTAATAGCTTTATTCCCACCTTAACGCCCTTCGTCAGGAGAACTAACCAGTGCAGGAAACTCCAATGCCACTGTGTTAAACAAAAGTGATCTTTGTAAATTTTTCTAAGTAAAGGCCTAGTATAAGAAGCACTTTTTATTGCTACTCTATTCTTTTTTTCCAGTTTCTATTAGGGTTTTAGTTTTAATGTATCTCTTGTTAACAAATGTTCTCAGAGTTTCAGGCCACCAGCACAGAACATTAATATCCCATTATAACTGGATTTCCAACTATTTTCTTACTTTCAAACCCTTGTTCATCTGTCTTCAGATAAAATTATTAAAAACAGTCAAGGCATAATCACAACGATGTTACTTAAGTGATTATTCTCTGCAGGAAAGCTACCGCAGTTTTTGAGCAAAAAGAAAAAAAAAAATCCAGGAGACATTTCATGCAGTATACTTTCTGATTCTCTCAGTGAAGCATATGTGAGCACTTCTAGTCATAACTTATTTTTGTACAAAGAATTGTTCCTGCCTAAGAACAGAATTGCCCAAGGGAACTTCTTGAGATTTCCGGGTATAGAAAAATAGTCAGTCATACTCAGATTCAATTTACTTCTGTCTCAGGACAGAAACACAACTAGGGCCACTCATAAAGTCAGAGGTCACTCTCTTCAAAGTCTGCAGGTTCAGACAGGTAACAGCCACTTCTAACCTAGTTGATGCCTGCCATGTAGGAATAGGGTCTGGTACTGCAGTATTTTGACATTTTTTTTCTGCAGGAAGAAAGAAATGTAGACTGTGAATTTCTTGACTTTTAAATGCCGGTAATGAATTCACATATATAAAATATCTTTTGTGTGTCACACTAAACTTTCAGGCCAGACCTAGCTAATGAGCTGCTAGATTAAGACTTCTGCTTTAGGACCTGAATGACTGCCCAAATTCATTTATTCAGAGATCCTAATGTGAGCGTAAAATAGTGCTAAGAGACAGTGAGATACTGCATCATTTCACAGCTACCAAAGGCAGTATCCGTGCATCTGATCACAGTTCTGGTCTTTATTAACCACTGGCTTAATGGAGTCCATTGTAGGGAGGCCACTGTGGACCAGAGGAACTGAGCTATTTCTCCTTATTGGGTGAAAAGTACACTCTTTGCTAATGCCATGACAATGAGTCAAAGAGCCATCATCTTTTAAGATCTTCTCTTGGTCTCTCTCCTTTAATTGCTGATAATGGATGATAATAATCTTCCTTGACCGGGTTCTAAATATTTCTTCGTATGACTCCATTTCATGTTATTCCAGACCCGCAACTATCAGAAAGAACTGTCAGTGATAACATGTCTGAACCTTTATCATAGTTCTATATTATTATATTAGGGTTTTTTCTTATCCTATGAATCAACTACCAGCTCCTGATGACCTTTCCTGGAAACTATTAACCAAGAACAACGAACAATGGTTATCCCATCACTTTTTGAAATGATAACTTTTTTCAAAGTAACTATTTTACAAGCAACTCAGTGTGTAAGAAGAAAGAACTACTCTTGATGCAGAGAAAATTCGCTTACTCTCAACCCTTCTGTTTTCTTTTCTCTCTGTCTCTGTCTCTCTCTTTCTTTCTCTCTCCTTCCTAGCACATCTTTGGATATTCACAGAGTCCTAGAGTACAACAAAGAACAACTTGAACCTTGAATGTCTCTATAGAGAACACAATGATATCACTTGTTTGAATCTATGACTAAACTCAGAATGTACAAATGTGTATGAGTGTGTGTGTGTGTATCTTAAATCGACTACTATTTTTGTGTAACATTATAGTTGAATTGACAAGCTACTCTTCCCATTGCTCCTTTCTTCGTAATACATCGTCCTTTAAGATCTACTTTTTACTTCTCTTCTTGTTTAGAAATAGAAGTGTTCTTCTCTTACAATTATCTCTTAGAACTTGGTTCATCAACTATTCCCACCTCTGTCTCTTTCACTCTTCACTTTATCATTAAAAAAAAAACCAACTACCAGTCTTGAATTTCTATATAAAGAAGTTCTTAAATCTGATGTTACTTATTACCATTGCTTACCATGTTAACCAATTTCAGCAACATTTTTCTAGCTTTCTTGAGATATGCTGACAAATAACAATGTGTGAGTTTAAGGTGTACAAATATAATGATTTTAAATATGTATATATTGTAAAATGGTTACCACAATAAGGTTAGTTAACACATACATCACTTCACATAGTTAAAATTTGGCAGGGGGGGCGTTATGGTCAGAACTTTAAAAATATACTCTCTTAGTAACTTTCAAATATACAACCCAGTACTGTTAACTATAATCACCATGCTGTACATTACATCCCCAGAACTTATTCATCTTATAACTAGAAGTTTGTACTCTTTGTCTGCTTTCCTCTATTTTTCCCTCCCATTCACCCCCCAGAGAAAGGGACAGAGAGCTTATTTAAACCTATTTCAATATGTTTAGACAAATAAATATAATATTGACACATTTACAATGCCAACTAAAAAGTTCCCATTTCGCATTGTCTGGAGTTGTATCGTTTTTGTCAAGTCATAGTTTTATTCATTCTGTACAAAGCCATGATATTCAAAGGGAAATGATATCAAGTTAGAAGAATAGGAAATGTAATGTGAAGTCTCTGGGCTTGAAGGAGGTAGATAATACAGTACACTGAGTCTCTTTGTTGTTGATTGGGCAATATTTATCTAAATAGGAATGTGTTTTAGAAGCAAATGGAAAGTACTTGGGGATAGGCAGAAGAAAGAGAATGTAAAATCCATGAAATCTGGGGGCTGTGTGCATGCTACCAAGACCTTGAGGAAAAATAGGGAGAATCCTTCAGAATATCAGAATGCAATGCATTATTTGAAACACAAGAATAAGGAAAGCTGAAAACATAGAGGTTAACCATGGGGTTAAGTTTTCAGTTAAGGCTGAGATGCATATGTACACTCACCATTTCCTTGCAATATCCCACTCACCACCCTCATAGAGTCATGGCAATAAGTAGTTACAAAGCCAAATATAATCTATTCAGAGTCACTTGGGGGAGAGTGTGTGGAAGAATTTGGAACAATTAGTTCCTCAAAGTGAGACTATGAGAGAAAGAAGACAAAAAAAATAAATTAAAATAAAATAAAATAAAAACATTTAAAGTGAGAACCTGGGGTAGTATCAAATTATCCTTTCCAGTATACCTGGCCAATTCAGCAGTTAAAATCATGCAGCTGCATTTCTTCATTGCCTCATTCTTTTACCTGTCATCATCTTAGGAATACACTTGAGAAAGGATGTATTCATCTAGATGAAAATCACACTGACGCTAATTTTATCATCACAAAAGACGATATTTAGCTCCTTCACAATATGTTTACTTATTATTTAATTTTCTTGTCTCATTATATAGGCTAGCATTTTTAAAACAATATTGCATAATATGTTAATAGTAGGGATCTTTATTTAGTTCTTATATTTGTAGGAATATCTCTAGTGTTTGTTATATTTAATGTTTTCATTTGATTTAATAGAGAAAACTACTTATTAACCTTAAAAATCCTTCTACAGGGAGTTTAATATGTTTATGTGTGTTTTCAGGAATGTGTATTTAATTTTCTCTAATGAGGTTGAGTAACACCGAGATAATTTCGTTCTGTTTATTAATGTGATCCAACACACAGATGTTAAACCAACCTTACATTCCTGAGGTAAAACCAACTAAGTCACAAAGAATTGTGTCTTATACTGTTAAATTCCCTTTGAGAATAACTCATCCAGTATATTTATATCCATGTTCAAAAGTGAGCTTATTCTACAATTTTATGTTTCAGTGTTGCCTTATTTCCTATTATGCTTCATTTCCCTTTTTTACTATACTCCTCTCTATTTCTAGAAGATCATGTCCTTTTTTGGGAAACCACGTTTGACAGAGTGTTTTAGAACCAGAGGGGAAAAAAAAGACAGCAAAAATGACAGTCAAGAAATGGAATGCTAAAGACAGAATATGTGCTGTCACTGAGAGAAAATGTTCATGTAAAGACACAGGGGAAATCTTTCATTATACCTCCAGAGTAATAATTATCCATTAGGCAGCATGGTCTGACAATATGTCTATTTTTATACCTAAGTATTTTCACTTATGAAATGAATGAGTGAACTAAAATTAATAATTAAGAGCAAGTGAACATTAAATTTAAATTCTACTTTATCTTTAAACTTATTGCCTGTCATTTTAGTACATAGATCCAAATATTTGAGTGACCTATTTTATGAGACTTTAAAGGAAAAAAATCCCTTATGTGAATTTTTTACCCAGAATATATGCATTTAATATATTTAGCAGTCTAGACATGTTCACCCTAAAATCAAGAGAGAGAAACTTGAAAAATAGCTCATTTCTAAAAATTTGGGGCTTATTCAATTATGCTTTTCTGAAGAAAGGGAAAGTTGTGGAAGAAGTTAAAGTTTTCTTTAAATACCATAAATCTATTGAAAAATGTCAAAACTTCTTATAAAGATTAATTGTTTAAGCTTCACTGCACCTCAATAAGGTGGAAATCATTTTTTTGTTTAAATAACTGCAGTTTGTCACTTTATAGACAAACATAGTTGGAGATAATACAGTAATTTACAATGCCAAAATTTTTTAATGTAACCCTACTACTTTTATATGAATCAAAAATAATGCATATAAAGCAACAACACCTGTTTAGCAAGAACACAAACCAAAAGAAACTCATCAAACATATTAGAATGAATGTCTGTCATGAAAGAGAAAGGGAGGTAGAGAGTAAGGATAGAAAACAGGAAAAAAAGAATTTTGAAAAAGCTTTTCATTATTAAGCTACTTTAAGTACATAAACCAGATTTTTTGAGTGTCACCTTGAATCTTTTAAAGCTTAATCAGATGTTGACTAAAACAGTTTTCTGGTTGTACTAGAGTGATAAAATCTCTAAAATCAGCTGGTTAAAAAACCAGGGAAAGATTAACATGCTTGAATAAGATGCCCCCTTATTTTTGTGTGATTAGGGATATTAGATAGTTCTGATTCAGAAATATACAAGGTATGGAAAAAACTCCTCAACCTCCTATATCCACATTCTTTTCTCCAAGACAAACAAGAAGATACTGAGAGTTCACTTTCTACCTAAAAAAAAGTCTCTACATAGAGTTTGCCAAGTGCCAAAGACTGTGGGTCCTATTGGGCCATTTTAAATTAAAACCAGAATTACTATACAGTCCAGCAACCCCCTTCTGGGTATATTTCCAAAAGAACTGAAGTCAGAATCTCAAAGATATATGTGCCCTCCTATACTTATTGCAGCTTATTCATAATAGCCAAAATGTGGAAACAACACAAATACCCATCAACAAATAAATGGATAAAGAAAATGTGGTGTATATATATATAATGGAATATTATTCAGCCCTAAAAAAGAAGATAATCCTGCCATTTGCAGCAACATAGATGAGCCTGGAGGACATTATGTTAAGTGAAATAAGTAAGTCATGAAAGGACAAATAGTGCATGATTCCACAAATATAAGGTATTTAAAAGAGCCAAACTCATAGAAACACTGAGTGAAACGGTGGTTGCCTATGGCTGGGCGGAGGGAAATGGGGAGTTCTTATTCATTGGGTTTAAAGTTTCAGTTACACAAGATGAACAAGTTCTAGAGATCTGCTGTACAGCACTGTGTGTGTAGTTAACAATATGGTATTGTGCACTTAAAATTTTATTAACGGGGTAGATCTTGTATTACGTGCCCTTACCACACACAAAAATGTTTTTTTAAACAAATTTTATATGGAAAATTTAATCTCTGATCTCTCTTTGTGGGGAGAGTAGGAGCTAAAACACTGTCAACTTCACATTCACATATGGCCACGTTTGGTAGGTATTGAGCAGAAGCTCCTCCCCACCTCTTGGGCTCCCTTCCTGTCATTAAGACAATACAGCAGTTAAGTTGCCACAATCCCTTTCTCTCTTTATACTTCCTAACACTAAGATGGAGGGTCTGTTCATAGTTATCGTTGTGCTTGCATTGCTGTTCTCCTAGAATCAGAAAGAATGAGATGTATTATTTGTTCCCATGTCTGTCAAAAGTGGCAAAATTAATGATAAACTGAAAGGCCTGCCTATTCCAATATAAGTGGAAGAAAACCTCTGTATAGAAGTGAAGATTCCATTCAACCAGCTGCAATCAAGTTATCAACCTTGTTCGTGAATGCATTCAAGTTTGGGGTCCCTGCTCTATGAAACTGAGGTACAGCAGATAACTACAGTAACTACTAAAAGAATCAAGACTTTCTATTTTTCATGATGAAATAGAGGGTTGAGAACTACTGAAGGTTCCTAAACTATAATATTACCCAATTTCCTTAGTTTTTTTGGTAAATTGACTGAATTACCCAACTAGGCATAAAACTTTAGGAAAGAAATAGTAGCAACCCTTATAGGCTATTGCCCCACACCCCAAATTCAGAAACTCTTCTGACTGCCTTATCTCCATGGCAACAAAATATTTGGTATATTTAGTAATTTTCATAAAACTTCAATCAAGCCTAATAGTGTTTACTGTGTAAATCACACATTCTCTTTTTTTTTTTTTTTTTTTTTTTCGGTACGCCGGCCCCCCCCCGTTGGCGC
>NW_006784813.1:355682-382220 GCF_000442215.2 Lipotes vexillifer | reverse complement strand
TCCCCTGCATCGGCAGGCGGACTCTCAACCACTGCGCCACCAGGGAAGCCCCACACATTCTTTTGTGTTGTTATTGTTGAAAGTCTCCATGGATTAACTGGGAACATTACATAGAGCAGACGATCTCAAACTTTAGTATGCAGCAAAATCACCAGAAGACTTACTAAAACACCAATTTTTCAATCCCATTCCCAAATTTTCTGATTTAGTCAATCTGGGATGGGGCCTGAGAATTTTTATTTCTTCCAAGTTCTCAGGTGATGCCACTGGTCCATGGTTCACATATGAAGAATCACTGAAGCCATAATGCACTTGTGAAGTAATACATTACATTTTTAATCAGAGATTATAAATAAAATTTGTCATGGTAAATATTTATAACTTCAAATAACATTTTTATATGAAAGCTAATAGCTTGACCTATGTATTAGAACTTCCTAATGGATAAAACCTCTATGTAAGGATTTTTTCAATACAACAGGACTCCTACATCTTCATGTGAACCTGCCATTAGACGAACTCCTTAGCGTGAACCCAGAGCTAATAAAAGTATCTGTTGATATTTCACAATATAAATTCTAATTAAACAAATAAGGTAAAGAGATGTCCAAATAATTATTTTTAATCCAGCATCATATGGTCCTTGTATACATACAACAATGATCTGGAAAAAAAAAAAACTTTTTCACTTAACAAAGATTCATTGAACACTGCAGTGGTTTGGTTGTCACATCCCAGGAAACGTAAAACACTTCAGTAACATTTTCTTCACCTTCTAGTAGTAACAGGTATCGAGCTTTCCCTTGGGGTCCCCTGAAGTTCTCTCGATTGGTGGCTGCTTCAGCTGCCATATCCTAGACCTAGAGGTGGGGTAACTGATCACCCTGCCTCACACTGCTGCATTTAAATCACCATTCCTTCCTTCTCCCTAATGAACCCCCAGTTCTTACTGTCATAGCACACCATGTTTCCCAACCTGTGGTGCCATCTGCAGACTGATCTCATTCCTTCAAGATTTTAGCACCTTGCTCAAATACTTTCTTGCATCTTCTATTCCTATCATTTTTATTTGTGATTTCACAATTCAAAGAAACAATTCAACCAATACCTTAATTTGCTCACTTCAAATGACAATAAGTGATTCCCATGAGTAGCTAGGGCTGCAAACCAGTGTCATAAACCAGTAGTTCTCTGTATCAACAGCACCTGGGAACCTTTTTTAAACTTCAGTGTTCTGGTTCCACAGCCCAGACCAATTAATGTCATAATATCAGGGAATGGGGCCAGGCAACAGTTCTCTTTAAAATAAAGAAAGGAAGGTAGGCAGGCAGGCAGGCAGGCAAGGAAAGAATACATAAATGGATGGATAAATAAATAAGTAAACAGACAAATTTCCTGAGGGATTTCACAATACGTTAGAGTTGAAAAAGAAGCTGTACTCTAGACCTTTCTCATTACCAAGAGTTCCCCTGCCTCCCCTGCCTCTGAAATCTTTTTTTTTTTAATTAACCGTAACTCTGAAATCTCATTTCCCTCAAATAGGCTGAAATCACCAGTTCTTCAACCACATAGAGACTTCTGATCTGCTGACCCTTCCCCCTTATATTCGCATTTCCCTCCATAATCAATTTAGATTCCAAATTTACCATGTTAATCACTCTCTTACAAAATGCTCCAATCACTTGTCCCCCTCTTTCCTTGCTGTAATAATGAAGTGGTCTTTCTCCATTTATTTGAACCATGCCTCTTGCTCACTACAGAACATTTTCTCTCCAGTTGTCTGCTCTATCTCATTCATCACTAGTATCTTTTTCACTGGATCATTTCCATCATCAAAAAAATTTATGATAATTCTGCATTTAACAATAAGCTCTTACTCTGCATTCCTTTTTAGTTAGCACCCATTTATCTTCTCCATTTTACAGCATAACTCTTTGAAACGCTGTCTCTATTTATTATCTTTTCACATTCTTTCAATTTACCCCAATCATCCAATCCATTCTTGTGAAGGTCAGTAATGACCTCTACATGAAGAAATACAATGGCCAATTTTTAGTTCTTTTATTATTCTATCTATTAACTATCATTTAATGTAGATGATCACTCCTTTCTTCTAGCAATACTGTCATTTGATTTATATGATACCCTTTTTTATCCTTTCCTCCTACCTCATCCTACTTCCTAGTTCACTGTCTTCTCTGCTGAATTTTTATTTTCTTCCCAAACTCTAAATAATAGAGTGCACAAGAGTCTGTCCTTGGATATCCTATTTTACCTAGGTACACTCAATCTCTCGGTGACCTGTTTATATGCCATCTTTATACTGATGACTCACAATTTAATTTGTTCGGGCTTGGCTTTCTTCTGAACTTAAGACTCCTATATCCATCTGCCTCCTTAATTTATCCTTGTGAATACATAATAGGAGCCTCAAATTTAACATGTCCCAAAACAAACACTTGATGTTTCTCCCCTGCTTTTTCCTCAATCTTCCCAACCTCAATAAATGACAACAACATTCTTCCAATTCTCAGGATAAAAATCTGGCATTCACTTTCGGCAAATCTTGCCGTTACTCCCTTCAGAATCCATCCTACCCCAACCTCCCCTACAGATTCTACTGCTCCAACCTGTGGGACAATTACCTCTCACCTGGGCCACGGCATCAACCTTCTAACTAGTTCCCCTGTTCGACACCTCCACTCCTAGCATCATTCTCCTCTCCAGATGTTAACCATAGTGATTACTGTACAATATGTGTCAAATCAGCCATCACTGTCTCATGCTAAAGAGAAGTAAAAGCCTCTCTTTAAATACAATTTATAAATTTTACCTGGTCCCCAAATGTCCTATCTCCTATGATTTTCTTTTGCAATCACTTTTCTCCAGGCTTAATAAAGTTTTTTTTTTCCTGTTATTTGCTCATGCCCAAAACAACACTACTTCAGATATTCTGTACATATGCTCTACCTTCTTCCTGGAAGGCTCTTCTCCCAGACGTCTCAATGACGTACCCCCTCACTTAATTCATCTCTGTTGCAATATCTCCCCAAAGAGACTTCATCTGACCACCATATCAAAAAGAGCACCTTCCATCACTCTCTATCCACTTCCTACATTTTAAAATTTTTATTTTATATTTTCCTGATTCTTTTATTTATCTACCCATTGTTGTGTATTCTTTGTCTTCCCTCATGAAAATGTTAAGTTTAAAAAGCAAGGACCTTGTCTATTTTTTCATTGTAGTATTCTGGAGTCTAAACCGTGCCTGACACATAGTGAATGTTTAAATATACTCAAATAAATGTTTGAGTGAACATTTACTATAAACCAGGCTTTTTTTTTTTTTTTCTGGTCCTGCCCTCATGCAGAAAACAAACTAACAGAAAATAAATAACCAAGACAAAAATCCAGATAATTACATATGATAATAAGTGCTGTGAGGGAAATATATACAATGATGTGTTTTATAGCAATCCAGACTTCCTTAAGTCGGCCTGGGAAGACATTTCTGGGGAAGTGCTATTTAACTTGATGCCTATAGGCTAAGCAGAAGCTAACCACTGAAAAAGCTAGAGGCAAAATACTCCAGTAGAGGAAACTGCAAATATTAAGGCCCCGTATTAAAGGAAATATCCAAATGCTATGTAACTGAAAGGAATAAAAATACCAGAGGAGCTCTCTGAATGAATGCACGAGTAAAGCAATGAGTCTAACAGCAAGTAAAGAAATGTTACTTAAGAGGATTTGTATAATAACCTGGGTCTATGGTAAGATTTAATTTTCTGATGACTCTCTGCATTACCAATGCCCTATGGCCTAAATATAATCCTGACCAATGTCTCAACAATAGCTATTGTCCCTGCATCACATGGGCTAAGCTATTCCACACTCATTCTAACCAGCACCACACATGTTGTCATTCTTCAAGAATATAAAATATACAGCTTGATTAGACTATCCTGACATCTGTTTAAACAACATGATGTGATTTTTTTAAAAATGATTACATCTGCAGCAAAGACAGAAAATTAAATTCTAGTCCCAGCTCTGTCAACAGCTTAGAAAGTAGCATTACATTAGAGGCTTCAAGTTTCTACATCTCAGGGGATTTTAATCTGCATAATAATGAGGTTTGACTTGATCATTGGTTGTCAAATTGTGTACAAAAGAACTGACACAGGGGTCCCCTCAGGGAAGGGCTAACTAGAGCAAGTGGACCTCTGGACGTTAAGATCTAGTGTGACAAGAGCATCCTTGAGTTGATTTTAGGAAATATTGGGGTTCCAAGTAAGATTAAATTTTAAAATGTATGTTTCTGTATACATTGATAGATATGTGATAAAAAATACAGTTAAAATTTTAATAGTAGAATCTACATGCTGCGAATATGGTGTTCACTATGAAGTTATTTCAATTTTTCTCTATATTTGAACATTTTATTAATAAAATGTTGTCAAAATGGGTTCCACTATTAAAAAATAAAGTTATAGAATCTTTTGGACTACTTAATTAAAGCTTTATTAGCTCTTATATCCTATGGATCAATGGAGTTGTAATCTAGCCTTTGGATTTAAGGAACAATTTTTAACATACTACTAATACACCAATGCTTCTATTGTTGAGAAATCATTAAATCAACATAATCTTCTAGAAGACTGTATACAGCTTTGCGGCAGAGGTGCTCTTCTTTCCAGGCTTCCAGATACTAGAACAAGGACAAGCTCATCAGAGGCTCATAAATATTTATGTGTGATTTTTAATGAAAAAATAAAGAGATGACATAATAGCTCAGTAGTCATTTTGCTAAATTATTTTATTTTATTTTATTAAGTGACAAGGCCTTCAAAATCAGTTTGTATATTTGAGTTTACAAAGTGGCTTTTGTACAGGTGCAATATTCCTTCATTTTCTTTCTTTGGCACATGTTAAAAAATAATACAAGGCAAACAGAATAAAGAAGTCTGAGTTCAGGAAAGTACTTACCAAAAAAGGCCCTGTGGGCTTTTTAAGCCACCATTTCAGTAAGTGACAAAAACTAATTAGCATCATATTGTCCCAAACACTCTGAGCAAATCCCTCTCTCCCCCACACCCAGTGAAGGGACAGCCTTTTCTTCTTTCCTTTTTCAAAACATTATAGGATTCCACTCAATCTCACAATGTCAGTCCTTTGAAGATGGAGTTGAGGTTGTCTAGTTTTGAACCTTTATTGCAAACAACTAATTTCCTTGTGTTCACTTGGCACAGATTGGGATATTAACTCTTTCATGGGTATCTCCTAGGCATATTTTAGAGAAACCATTTACTGTAATAATTATCAAAACAGAACAAGCAATAAATGAAAACCTGATGTTCTAATAGTCATAATGGAGAAAACAAATAATAAAATATACAAAGGATTTGCACGCCTGACTCACAGGTTTGTGACATTAAGCACTCAGATATTTCAATTAATGTTGCCTACATTTCATAATGATGGCAGCAGGAGGTTACAAGCAGTTTCATTTGCGATGTGCTAACACATTAGCAAGCAAGTATTTCTCCCCAAATGTCTTCCACTAAGTGAGTAAACATGAATACAGAATTTTACGTGTGATCAAACTGAATTTTTCTCCCACATTTTAATGAATTTTAAATGGTATGTGTTCATTTTACTTGTTAATTACAGTCATGTGCACACTGAAGCTGATGAAAATCTAATTCACTCGAATTAGGACTGAATGGTGTATTTCCAAATGTCTTCATTAATGAGAAGGTAGTCCACTGACAGAGCAAATAAAACAGTTTCAAACAGCCAGCTGGAAAGGTTATGCCCTGAATCACTATGGTTTAGAAGTCATTACTTAGTGTGTTCCAATAAGAAAATAAAGAATGACAAACTGAATACTTATTTTGTACCAGGAACTATAATGAATGTTTCAGTTGCTTAATTTCATATAATCCTGACAATTTTTGGAAGAAGACCGTTTGATTTTAACTTCAAAGATGAGGAAACTGAGGACTGGTGAGGCAAACTGTTCAAGGTCACACAGCTGATAAGTAATGAAGCTGTGACTCAACCCAATTCTATTTGATTCTAAGGCACAAACGCTAAACCATCAATTTTGATGGCCCCTGTTCAATTATGCCTCAGTGTGGCCCCTCAACCTGACTGGATTGTAGGAAACTAATTTTCACCCAGAGCTCTTCTGTTTGCATAACACTTTTAGTCTGTGAATATAGAATATCAAGGTGTCAACTCTTACAGACATGTCCTTTCTGAATTGTTTTCTCAGCATGGTGAAAGTGAAAAATGAAATGTTACAAAAAAATCAAAAGCTTCCAGAACTTTATACAGCATATTTTGGCAAGGAATATATATATTCTGAAAATTAAGTATAAAAATAGATAATGACCAGCAGAAATAAAAGACAGAAATTTAAATAAACTTCCCTTTAAACTTATTTTTCATTTGCCAATAAAAGCGAGGACATAACACTAATTAACCAGTTTGTTAATACTTATTCTTTATTTACAACCTTTAAAGGAAGACTAGGCTTTGGAATACTATGATTGGTACTGTTACTCAACAAATATTTTTCTACTTTGACATATCAAATATGAATAGCTCATTAATATCCTGTAAGTATTATCAACTTACATCTCGCAAGGAAGTATATCTTGTAAAATTACTTTTTTTCTCCTACAAATACATCAAAAAACACATCACTTTATTTAAACTTGAAGGAACGACTTCATTGTTTGAGTATGCCCAGCAACTATTTTTCCTTTCTGCTAACTGATACCTTGATATTTTTCTGGTGGGTCATCCCACCTCATGCTCAGACAATGTGATTAAAGGGGTCTGAGACTAGTCCAAGGACTGAGAGATTAGCATATGGCTAGTCAGAGCTACATATCATGGTTTAAATATGGCCAAATGACCTGATATAGGCCAATGAACTCAAGCCTAGAACTTTTGTTTGTTTGTTTGAATTGGGAAAGAGAGTATCTTTCACATAGAGTTACTAAGCTGGTAAAATGTGAGCCTGGATCCCCTGGTGGTCCTTCTCCTACTTGATAGGGCAGCTTGCCAGAGACTAAGGTCAACTTCTAGGACAGCAGATCCAAGAAAAGGTAGAGAAAGAGTCCTGAAGACATTTTGAAACTCCTGGATCCAAGTGTGCCAGAAGCTTTGATCTTTCCAGGTAGATTTTCATTTCCTGAGCCTATAAATTTTTTATGTTGTATAATCTGTGTGAGCTGAGTTTTTAGGACTTGTACCCAAAAGAGTCTTGCTAGTATATTTTGACACAAAGGGAAAAAAATATTCACCAAGATGTGACAACACGCAAAATTGAGAGGATTATTTATTTCAGACTAAAAATTGTCTTCCTATAGGATTTCTCTTCTCTATGATAGAAGGCAATTAGGCACAGTATAGAAGTTGTATGAAATGGATTTCTAGCCTTAGTCTTCAAAATTTCTACATGAACACAATATAACACAGTTAAATATATCCACTTATTCTAGAGTTAACTCCAAAAAAGAATTTATAATTCTTTTTGATTGTGAAAGTACAGCATTAACTTAAAAGACATAGCTTCCTAACAAGGCAAGGAGATAATAGTCAAATAAGAGACAATGCATAAAGATGAAGTTGAATCAATAGACTGGGTTCTAAACCCCTGTGACTTTTTCCTCTCTGGTTGTCAATGTTCTCATCTATAAAATGAGGATAATAAAATATTCTCTGTGTGCTCCTCAGCTTTATTGATAATATTACAGGTGTATTATATGTAACCAGTTGGAAGACATGACCCACATAAATAGCAAAGCTTTATTGTCTGGACTACTTTAATCACTAAAACCTATTTCACAACATAATGCTGACTTTATATCATAAACATAGATCAGTTTTTACCATCCCAAGAGAAACATCTTTTGTGACTTTTTTTTTAAAAAAGGCATTTTACTTGTATAAGTTATGCCTCCTTGCTTTTCTAGCCACCTGAGACATAAGAAAAGGGATAAAGTTAAGCATGTCTATCTCCTGTGTGTTGGGAACCATGCCGTTTCTGAGCCTCTAGAAGCAGATGTCCCAGATCCCAACCCCGAAGTTGATTACTGGTGTTTTTCCAATGGTCCCTCTACCATATTTCTTTAGGGTATTACGGTTGTCCTCTGTAAATGCTATCGGCTGTTTACCTCTGCACCCTGCCAGATGCCACCTCCTTCTGCTGTCCTGCTGATACTGTCACTTCTCCACATGTGTTTTACCACACTTGAACTGACCACACCCTTTATCCCCAAATGATTTCTTACTCTTTACCTACAGCCTGGGAAACTAAAGGCCAAAAGCCACCCCCACTGACCATCATAGGCTACCTGTCTGAGCTTTTCAAAACAAACTGCAAACAAGACTACTTGAATTCAATGCCATACACAAACCCCCATCACTCTCACACCTCCTGCTGTGTGGCTGACTGCACCAGATACCGTCCATGCTCATAAATTGACATTAATTAGCAAATGTAACCAAGGATGAGTATAATTAATTATACAGTTATGAACATTTCAAGTTTAATCCCTCCAAAATTACTTCGTGAACTATGTTATGAATAATGCCTGGCTAAAAGAAAATAGATATGAATACTTTTAAGTCACATTCAATAGTCACGTGCCAACAATCCATGCAGCCAACATAAATATGCAGAATTCTGATCACATACCACATTATTGACAAAATATTAACAGCTCTAGTTTTGTAATCATTTCCAAAGACACAGTTTGAATTTCATGCTGACTTTGGCATTAGGTATTGTTTTGTGAACTCTTAAATTAGGTCACGTCCTATAGTGGTACAAGTTGCTCTGGCTTAGCCAAAAATAAGCTCTCTTTCCACAAAAGATACCCTTCCTTCCTTCCTTATTTCTCTCTCTTCCTTTTTTTATTCCTTCCTTTCCTTCACTTTTTCCTTCCTCAGTCTTTATGGAGCTCCTTCTATGTTTCAGATACCATACTAGTATGTAGAGGTTATAATATTGAACAAGACAGAAGCTCATTTTCCTTCAAGGATATTAAAACCCAGCAATAGATACTAAACTGGAAAAATGAATACACTGAGGGAGGAATAGTTGGATAGATATATTAACATAAAGACAGCAAAATATTCATTATGAAAGCTAGGTGGTAGAGTTAATATAGATGCTCAATCTGTAATTGTTTCACTTTTCTGTACACTGGAAATTTTTCACAGTAAAATTTTGGAGAAACGTTCAGTAGAAGAGATAGAAAATAAAACAAGCAATTCTACAAAGTATAATAATTGCTATAAAGAGAGATATACAAAGTATTATGGGAGTGAATCTTGTCTAGGATAAAGGAAGAAGTCAACGATTTCTAGATGAAAATCAACAATTTCTAGATGGGCATTGATGGTGACTCCAACATCCATTGTGTGAGAGCCATGTGGTTTGTGGAGATGGACTCCAACCCCCAGTTCAAGATTTTATTGGTTCATCTAACCTAGGCCTAAACCAGGGAGAAATCAAGAAATGTGCGTGTGACTCAGCTGGAGCCAAAGCAAAAAAAAAGTGGGTATTTTCTGAAGATAGAAATTTCTTTCCTTACACTTTTGAAAAATGATACCAGAAGCCATTATGTCTCTCTTTTTGAAGAGTATGATATGGTTTGTTTGACAGCTAGGACTGCAACATTCATATTTCTATCATGACAAACAAGACTTCATATGTGGTTGACAACTCAGACCGTGATGACATCTTAGAACCAGTAATACAAACCAAACTAAGGCCACGTTTACTCCTAGATTTTCAAATTATGAGAGCTAATGAAGTCCCTTTATTTTTTAAATTACTTTGTATTTTCAATTATTGCAAGAGAGAATCCAAGTTTGTTTAGAGGACTATTTTTGTTGTTCATTTGTTTGTTTTGTTTCTAACATACACAGTTCCTAGTTCATCAATTTTAAGTGACTTGTTTTTCTAGTGTTTTGCAGCCCTTGACATGCAGCCTCAGGTGATGAGTCAAAAGATGATATGAATAAAAATACATTATTATACCAAAATCCTACCTCTAGACCAAGGAATATGTGGGAACAAAGCTGGTACATCTTGATCCTCTCTCCCTGGTTCCAACTAGCTTAGCTGTTGTCAACCCCAGGTAACCTAAACTAACTTATCCCCAACATTCCAAAATTCTCCATTTAGTCATATATTAAACTGGACAATAAACTTTTGACAGTGTTACATTTATTGGCCCAGAAGTCTTTATTTTCTTATCACAAGTAAAAATAAAAAATGTCTGTTTGGAAATAACTCAACCCATCTGTAAGTATTTTGTTTCTGTTTTTAAAACAAAACCTTCTCAGGTTTGTATTCGTAGAAGAATAAACAAAAACAAATGTTGGCATTGTTAAAAAAAATAATTCAGTGTTTGGGAAATGAGGGATTTTTTCTATGTAAATACTGAATATATGATATTGGCTTACTTTTTATGCCTATGCCTGCATATTCATTGAGAGAAAAATTCTAAAAAATAAAGAGTTCTGAGTATATTTTAAGGTTTATGGGTCAGTGCAACATATTTCATCCCCTAGACCAATCAGCAGAAATTCCAAACTGTCCTCCATTTTTATTGGTCCTCCTTTTTTTTTTTTTTTGCGGTATGTAGGCCTCTCACTGTTGTGGCCTCTCCTGTTGCAGAGCACAGGCTCCAGACGCGCAAGCTCAGCGGTCATGGCTCACGGGCCCAGTCGCTCTGCGGCATGTGGGATCTTCCCGGACCGGGGCACGAACCCGTGTCGCCTGCATCAGCAGGCGGACTCTCAACCACTGCACCATCAGGGAAGCCCCATTTATTGGTCCTTCATGCAGATAGAAAATAAGGATCTTTTGATCTATAAATGATAGTAATATTATTCTATCAGGAGAAGCTTGTTTAGGGTGAAAACCACTTGAAAACAAGAATAGCCAATCATACAAATCAAATGTGTCTTCAGTAGCCTTAAAATTGCTTTTTATGGTCCTCTTTTTCTCTCCAAATTCTGTTTCCTATTCCTCTCAATCCCTACACATCCTAGCACTTGATGCTAGGATGCTGTCTTTATCCATATGGCTCATTATTTTGTACCAGAAGGCCAGCTATCACTCTCTATCCCCATCTTTTCTTATTTCCTTGTAGTAGCTTTCTATTTCAAAACAAATTACCATATGCTCAGTGGCTTGAAACAACACAAATTTATCATATTACAGTTCTGAAGGTCAGAAGTCTGGGCTATCCCTGGTTCAGCTGGTTTTCTGCTCCACGTTTCACCAGGCTGAATTCATATGTGAGCAGGACTGAGATATTTTTTGGACCCCCTGGGGATAAATCTGCTTCCAATGTTATCCAGATTGTTCGTCAAATTCAGTTCCTTGTGATTGTATGACTGAGGTCCCCATTTCCTTGCTAGCTGTTGTCTGGGGGTCCTTCTCAACTTCTGATGGTTGAGATCCACATTCCTTGGCTCATAGCTCTCTATCTCCATCTTCAAAGCCAACAACACATGTAGTTTTCATGCTCTGAATCTCTCTGACCTACCTTTAACTTCATTTCTTCTCTGCCTTCCTCTTCTGCTTTCCAGGATTCATGTGACTGCACCAGGCCCACCAGGATAATCTCTTTATATTAAGGTCAGTGGGTTAGTAGACAAATTCCTTCTGTAAAGTTTGTTCACAGCAGTACCTAGATAACTTTTTTAACTAGTTTTATTGACATATAACTGATATACAAAAAACCTACACATATTTAATGTATACAATTTGATGAGTTTGGGCATATACATACACCCATGACACCATCACCACATTCAAGGTAATAAATATATCCATCACCTCCAAAAGTTTCTTTGTGTCACCATGTTGTTTCTTGCTACTGTGTTGTGTTTTGGTTTTGTTTTTGTTGTAGTAAGAACACTTTTACCCGGGATCTACCCTCTTAACAATTTTTTTTAAGTACACAATACTATACTGTTTATTATGGGCACTATATCGTACAGCACCTCTCTAGAACTTATTCATCTTAGATAACTGAAACTTTACAACCATCGAGCAACAAATTCCATTTCCTGATGCTCTCAGCTCCTGGCAACCACCATTCTACCATTCCACCATTCTGTTTCTATGAGTCTGTCTATTTTAGACACCTCATATAAGTGGAATCATGTAGTACTTGTTCTGTGACTGGCTTACTTTACCTAGTGTAATGTTCTCCAGGTTCATAATGGCAAGGGTTTGCTTCTTTTTTAAAGTGAATATTTCACTGTATGTATATATCACATTATCTTTATCCATTTACCTGCAAATGGACATTTGGGTTATTTTCATATCTTAGCTATTATGAATAATGTTGCAATGAATATGGGAGTACAGATATCCCTTTGATATCCTGATTTCAATTCTTTTGAATATATACCCAGAAGTAGAATTGCTGGATCACATGGTAATTCTATTTTTAGTTTGTTGAGGAACCTCCACACTGTTTTCTTCAGTGGCTGTAGTTTTTTACATTCCCACCAATAGTGTATAATGGCTCCAATTTCCCCACATCCTCTCCAACCCTTGTTATCTTTTGATAATGGCCATCCTAACAGGTGTGAGGTGGTACACATTGTAGTTTTGAGTTGCATTTCTCTGATAATTAGTTATGTGGAGCAGCTTTTCACATACCTAGTAGTCATTTATATGTCTTCTTTGGATAAATGTATAATCAGGTCCTTTGTCCATTTTTTAATTGTGTTACTTGTTAGGGTTTTTGTTTGTTTGTATTTTGCTTATGAGTTCTAGAAGCTACTTAGATATTTTGGATGTTAACCCTTTATCTGATATTTTCTCAAATTCTACAGGTTGTCTTTTCACTCTGTTGATTGTTTTCTCTAGGAAACTTTTAGCTTGACGTAGTCCCACTTGTTTATATTTGTTTTTGTTGTTATATCCAAGACCAGTGTTAACAAACTTTTCCCTGTATTTTCTTCCAGGAGTTTTACAATGCAGATCTTATGTTTAAGTCTTTAATCCATTTTGAGTTGATTTTTGTATATGGTATAAAACAGAAATCCCGTCTCATTCTTTTGCATAATGATATACAGTTTTTCTAGAACCATGTACTGAAGAAACAATATTTTTCTCATTGTGTATTCCTGGCACCCTTGTCAGAGATCGGCTAACCATATATGTGTGGGTTTATTTCTGGTCTCTCTATTCTGTTCCATTGATCTATGTATCTGTCTTTATATAAGTACCATACTGTGGCTTTGTAACATATTTTATAATCAGGCAGTGTAATGCCTACAGCTGTGACCTTCTTTTTCTTAAGATCACTTTGGTTTTTCTGGGTCTTTGTGGTTCCATATAAATTTAAAATATTTTTTTGTAAAAAAAGTTATATTGGATTTTGATGGGGATAGAATTAACTACATAGAACATTTTAGGTAGTATGGACATTTTAACAATATGAAGTCTTCTAATCCATGAACATGGTATGTCTTTCCATTTATCTGTGCCTTCTTTAACTTCTTGCATCAATGTTTTATAGTTTTCAGTGTATAAGTCTTTTAACCTCTTGGTTAAGTTTACCCCTATTTTATTCTTTTGATGCTATTTTAAATGGGATTTTTTTTTAATTTCCTTTTCTGATAGGTTCTTGTTTGTATAGAGACTAGCAATTGATTTTAGTATGTTTATTTTCCATTTTGTAACTTTACCAAATTTATTCATTAGTTTTAAGTTTTTTTGGTGAAATTTAGGGTTTTCTACATATAAGGTCTGTGATCTGTAAAAAGAGACAATTTTATTTTTTTCCTTTCCAATTTGAGTGCCTTTTATTTAACTGCCTTGCCTAATTGCTCTGGCTAATACTTTGAGTACTATGTTGAATAGAAGTGGCAAGAGTGGGCACCCATGTCCTGTTTCTAATCTTGAAAGTCTTTTACTTTTTTCATTGTTGAGTGTGTTGTTAGCTGTGACTTTGTCATGTATGCCCTTTAATATGTTGAAATACATTCCTTCTATACCTGGAAAGGCAATAGAAAAGATCAACAAAAGGAAAAACTGGTTTTTTGAAAAGATAAATAAAACTGACAAACGTTTAAGTAAACTACATAAGAAAAAAGAGGGAAAACTCAAATAAAATTAGAAATGAAAGAGAAAGCATTACAGCTGATGCCACAGAAATACAAAGAATCATAAGAGACCATGAACAATTATACACCAACAAATTGGAAAACACAGAAGAAATGAATAAATTCCTGGAAACATATAACCTACCAACACTGAATCATGAAGAAATAGAAAATAATCTGAACAGATCAAAAAGCAGTACAGACACTGAATCAGTAATCTAAATGGCCATCATCAAAAAGTCAACAAATAATAAATGCTGGAGAGAGTGTGGAGAAAAAGGAACCCTCCTACACTGTTGGTGAGAAAGTAAATTGGTGCAGACACTGTGGAAAACAGCATGAAATTTCCTTAAAAAACTAAAAATACAGTTACCATATGATCGATCCTGCAATCCCACTCCTGGACATATATCTGGAGAACACTCTAAATTGAAAAGATACATGCCCCCCAATGTTCATAGCAGCACTATTTACAATAGCCAAGACATGGAAGCAACCTAAGTGTCCATCAACAGAGAAATAGATAAAGAAGATGTGGTACATATACACAATGAAATATTACTCAGCCATAAAAATAATAAAATAATGCCATTTGCAGCAACATGGATGGGCCTAGAGATTTTCATACTAAGTGAAGTAAGTCAAACAGAGAAAGACCAATACCACATGATATCACTTATATGTGGAATCTAAAAAAATGATACAAATGAACTTATTTACAAAACAGACTCACAAACACAGAAAACAAACTTATGGTTACCAAAGGGAAAATGTGGGGGAGGGATAGATTAGAAGTTTGGGATTAAAATATACACACGACTATATATACAATAGATAACCAACAAGGACCTGCTGTAGAGCACAGGGAACTATACTAAGTTTCCTGTAATAACCCATAATGGAAAAGAATCTAAAAAAGAATACACACACACACACACACACACACACACATATATACTTTGCTGTACATCTGAAACTAACACTGTAAATCAACTATATTTCAATAAACATTAAAAAAAATAAAGAAATAAAATTTAAACAACAACAAACTTCCTAATAAAAAAGCACCCAGGACTAGATGGTTTCACTGGTGAAGTCTACCAAACGTTTAAAGAAGAATTAATGCCAATCCTTCTCAAACTCTTCCAAAAAATCGAAGAAACTTCCAAACTAATTTTACAAGGCCAGCATTATCCTGACACTAAAGCTAGGCAAAGAAAAGAAAACTATAGGCCAATATTCCTGATGAATATAAATGCAAAAATCCTCAACAAAATACTAGCAAACCAAATTCAACAGGACACAGAGAGGATCATACACCATAATCAAGTGGGATTTATCCCTGGGATGCAAGGATGGTTCAACATACACAAATCAATAAATGTGATACAAGATATTAACAGAATGAAGGATAAAAATCATATAATTATCTTAATAGATGCAGAAAAATTCAATAAATTTTATTCAATAAAATTCGAAACATTTTAGTGATGAAAACGCTCAACAACTTGGATTAATATTTAGTTGTAAAATTAAGGCATGTTTATCTGGGGAGTGAGCAATCTTTAGAATTCTGACTACTTCTCCATCCTTCAAAATGTAATTGTCATACATTTTATTCTGTCAACTAAGGGAAAGAACTTACATTTTATTGAATATTAATGGTGATATGAGCTTAGTAGGGTCCTTCTTCCAAATCTGGGTTTAATATACACCTTCCAGGTGTTTAGGTAATGAGAAAGGCTGATAAGAGAAGTTTCTTCAGGTTCTTTGAAGCATGCTATAAAACATTTTGTCTATAGTTATAGTGTACTTTGTGTCTTCCTGTGAATTCCCTGAGGGTGATAAATTCTGTATTGCATTTTTTAGAATACCGAACTTCTTTCTCATGTTTCGGGAGTTCCTCACTTTATGAATGAGTATCTCCAACCATAAAAGCTGGAAAATTCTGGATACTCATTTCCCTAGGTGTCAATGCTATGACAGAGATATGTAACCTAGATGCAGCCTTAACAGTGCATCAGGCTTAGTGATTGGATCAGCAAGGGTGGTAAGGATCTCTCTCTTTATAGCGACAGTAACAGTTTCTGAAAATAATAAATCCCATCAAAATTGCCAGTTCTATTAACAAACGAGCTCTATGGTTTAGTTTTAGACATGGTTTATGGCTGCATACCTTTGAGTCTTGTCTTCCAGCACCCCAACAATTTTATGAACTCTCAATATCCTTAAAATAAATTCTTTTCCTGTTTACTCAGCTAAAGTCTGCTTTAGTTGCTTTCAACCAAGAACATTGAACAGTACAGACAACATCAAATGTGCTAATGGAGACTCGGAAGGAGCTAAGAGCACTTCACAGGGGACCTGATTTACTGCAGTCCAGGGCTTAGATTCCGAAAGAGTAGAATACAGCCTTGCCCCTGATGTAGTTTTGCCATTCATACAAGGAATTTCACTTGAAAGAATTTAACTATGCATTTGGAAACTGCCAATTTAATTCATACTTTGTTTTTGTTTTGCTATCAAGTCACTATTTTTTCTATTTACATGACTAAAGTGTTCAATGAGTTATAAGCAAAATAAAAATTGTCAGTTTTGACACATTTGCATAAGAAATTAGTGTAATGATTTTTAATTGCATTCCAGTGAAATAAATTCATAGCTATATGGAAAACCATGCATATTTTTCCTTTAATGAAAAATAAAGTTTTTCATTTAGGAGAGTAAAATTAAACTCTGCATGTTCTTAAGGAAGACTTGAAAGTAATTTCAAATATGAGCGACAGAAACAATAAAAAGTCAAAGTTAAACATTGTATCCAGCCTAAATTATTCATTTGGCCACACCATGCATTTTTTTTTTTATTCTTCCATTACCCACTCTTTCTTTTGCTATAGATAATATGGAGCTAAAGAGAGCTTAAATATCTAATTGTGGCAATGTCCTCCAAAACTCTGGATGATGAATAATATTGGAGACAGACATCTGTTATAAGTGAGTGTCAATGAAAAAGAGAAAGAACATAAAAGTCACACATCAATATTTACTGTTTGTTGATAGGACTTCCATTTTGTTTCAGATATTGGCTAGAAACGTAAATAGTCAAGTTACCCAGAATACACCTTTGTATTCTCTATCTTACCTTAAAACAAAGCCTGGTTCTGAGTCTGGACGGTGGGTATAACTGACTTGGTTCTCTATACTTGTACTTGGTTTATTATGAGATACAGTTTTAAAGGTCATGTTAATACTAACAAATTCTTTAAAACATGACATTTTTGTGAATTATGATTCTTCCCCAGCCTTTTCAAAAGAAGCTTTTACCAGAAACACTATTTATTTTGTGTCAATTTAAAATTCATAGAAAACAGATTCCAGAACTCCCTCTCTAAGCTGTGACTAGCTTTAACCAATCTTTATTAGTAAATCATACCAGATGACTGTTTTGCTAAATTAGATTTATTTAGTCTTACCAATATTAATCGCAATAAATAAACAAATAAGTGTTTTCTGAGCACTAACTGTTTCAGGGCATGTATGTACATTTCTGTGTGTGTGAGTGTATGTGTGTCCGTCCAATGCTCCATGTCCTTCCTCCTCGAGGGGAACCCTTCATTGCAAATATAATAGATGGGATACTTTACATCACATCCCTCGGTAGAAGGCTGGTCGGGGAGAGCTACAGAATCGTTAATCCATATTCTGTCCACTTTGCTTACAGTTGTATGCAAGTACACGGACTAGGTCACCAATCTCAAGTTCCCAAATCTACTCTTATTCACTTGATTGTGAGGTAAAGAGTACAAGCACCTGCCTCTTTAAGCATGGTATATGCTTCCTACTGTCAAACCAGCTTTCTTTCTATCCCTCCTGCCCACATGCACATTTACAAATCTGGTTCTCCAACCTTTATTCTCCTCAGTGAATTCCAAAGAGCTTTTTATTAAATATTTTTTTCTCTCAGGACAGCTAGAGATGGTTTCAGTTGCTTGCAATAAAGAAATTAAAAACTCAAGAGCCCTGACTGTTATACTGTCAGATTTAAAGGGTGGTATTGACTACTCATTTGGTGACAGACATTCAGGAAAACTAATTGTACGTGTGGGTAAAAGGGATGGAAAAGAATATCGATGCTAGGTTTGCAAATGCTAATTATGTTAAACCCCCTGCCTTTCCATCTCCTTTTTTAATAACATGAGAATGACTGTATGAAAATATCTCAGTATTCTCTTTTCCAAGTAAGATCATCCCATTTTTTAAGGTTAAAAAATGTGAAGTTTAAAGCTTTCATTTAGCAAATATGTACCCTTTAAAAAAGATAAAATAAAAATTAAACAAATATTAATAAAATTGACTTAGACTGCAATCACCATTACATACAAAATTTTAGAAAACTCATTATGTTTGCATCCCTACCCTTCTACAATTGAGCCTATGTACTTTCACTGTTTACATTTTATTTGACATAAATGAGAAGCTAAGTAAGTAAAGTAGCTCTAAAAGAGATCTGCAACTAGCATCATTGTGTTAGAGTTGCAGACAACCAAACTCAGGCTCATGAACTTGCCTTCAGATTTAATTCTAGATGTCCTTTCTCTCCTGCACACATAAATAAATAGGGAAATGGTTTCTGTTAGCTAGATCTCTGGTTAAAGCAGAAATGCAATCATCACGGTTCCTAAGTGTTGTGTGTACACTCTCTAACTCAATTTTCTCAGCATTATTTAGACACGCTCACTGCTTAAACCTGATATGAAGCCTTCCTGCCCATACCAATTAACCTAACCTTGCAGTTTAGTTTTACCCAGTCGTCCTTGAATCCTCCCTTGTTCTCCTCTGTGCTGCTCATTTGAATTGGTTTGAATCCTTTCCCAGAAAGTGTTTGTAATCTAAAAATTGTCTTAATCTCTTTGGTCCAATTTTTCCTGCTCTTTAATTTCCTGCAGGATCCAAGTGGATTTCCAAACTTTTCCACACATCGCATGGAACACTATTTTTTAAGTACAATTTTCTTTTTGTGTTTTGTTCATGGGAAATGGCACTCTTAAAAAGAGCAGTCATCGGCCAAACCGCATTAAAGGCCTTCTCTTCCTCCAATTCTCCTGGGATTTCTAGATGTTCCTCTCAGTAGGATCAAGGAGGGAAAGAAGAGACAAAAAATGTCTTAACTGCCAAGCTAATGCCATTCACTACAGGTTAGGCACTGGAAAATAGAAATCAATTGAGAGCTATGGAGTCAACTATGACCTAGGAATGACTAATTCTATGAGTACTTGGGACCAGATTTACATAAATAAATGGAGCTTATAGAAATCTTCAATTTGGTTCAAATGGGAAATTAATTATGAACCCCATATCACCTAGCATCATAAAAGCAAGATACAGTCATCAGAGGGGATAAGTTCTCTGGAGGTTTCATTTAAAACTTGGTTATCTTTTAGGTCCTCACCTTTACATCTTCTATGATTACCCTTGAAGTGACAATATGGGTTCATGTGTTTAACTGGCTTAACTGGATGCATAAATTCATGATTTTCTGCAAAAACATTAACAAATATTATGTCACTCTTCATGTGTTCACATTTTTCTTATATTTCTCTAGGTGGGAATTTTTTTGTTGATATTCTCCATTCAGTAAACAAATTAAGCCCTGTAAATAGTATGTCGTAACAAACTGGTTGACCTTGGATCTAACATCTCCACAAAATAGATTTCCTATAAAAACAATAACAAAGCAACATAAAATATGGTAACATATCTCATTTCTCTTTGGCATCTTAATGATTTTAAACGGTGTCTCTATCAAATTATATATGTTAAAGAAAACTATTTTAAATACAAGAATTTCCACAACTCTTTACTTCCTCCATTTCCTCAAATAAGCTTCTTCTCAACTGTTTTTCTGGGCAAAACATGGAACAAAGACGCTAATAATAATAACTTAAATGCTAGACACTATATTTGCATCATTTCACTTTGTCCTCAAAATAACATAATTTAGGTATCCATGTTATTTCAATTTTACAACTGGTGTGACTGAGGCTTAGAAAGAATTGTTACCTGCCCAGAGTGGCACAGCTAGTAAATTGTAGAGCCAGTATTTGAACACAGGTGTATGTGGCTACATAGTTCAAATTCTTAAATACATCCCCATAGAGGGTCACAAATGTTTATATCATAAATGTAAATCATACAAGTGGCAATTTTGAGATTACATCTATGCTTGGTAGGAACAACCGTACTGTGCTATTTATCTTTGGCAGTGGGAGGAAAAGTCTTTCACATACGCCAGAGTTTTTCCATTTGCGCATTAATGATTTTCATTTCTCTCTCAAAGAGTAAAGAAGATTTGAAATTTCCCCAAAGACCATGACATGATTACCAATCTACTCAGGGCTTTTTGCTTAACCTGAAATTATATTAATCTTTATGTCTGAAAGTTCCAACTATTAAGACCAAACATACTTGTAAACAGTGACCTGGTGATTCAGTATTTTTGTAGTATTATATAATGGACCAGGGATATGTCCTAGATACACAGGAAAGTAGAGTGGTTCACTTGGCTTACTTTTAGTATGCATGTGAGTATGTGTGGGAGTTTGCATATGGTGGACATAGAGAAAAAGGAGAGTATTCAGAACCATCTAGCCTCACAGATTTATTTTAAGAGTCACCAAATGATATATGTCTTCAGAGCAAAGGATATTTTTAATCACTTATTTAAAGAATCCCATGTATTCTGTAATTCATGCATTAGTTGAATTTTCTTCAATACTTTGAATATTTTTATCCTTTAAAAGTATGCAGCCAAAATTACACTCTTGAAATTGTCTTTCTTGAGTTTGATTTACTGCTCTGATGCTTGCTAAATAGAAATATATCAGAAAAGCCTAAAATAAATAGCTAACCACATTACAGAAGCTAGTGCTAAGCTATGATAGGCCTAGAACTGTATATATTTTGCATTACCATGTGTTAGTAGTTTTCAGATTAAAAATGATTTATAAAATAACTGTTTTTCTCAAAACAGACATTTCACCAAGGAATACTATTTTTCTCTGTTTATGTCCCAAAATATTTGAAAGGAAAATTTTAAAACCTGGAATGTGTGTGTTATAAATCAGAGACCACAAAATTAGAGGCCAGAGGCTTTTGTTAGTCCACAGAAAGGTCTTACTTGAGTATACATTTGAGCCATATGAAAATACAGACTTTGCATGTTAGCACTCTCCTGTGTAAAATGTAATTTTTGGACAAGGTGATCTCTGAGCTCTTCTTTGAAACAGTTTGACATGCTGAATGCTGAAAATTGCTATTTGCCATTTTAAAATGGAAGGAGGACTGCTGATTTCCACTAAACTGATACCTTCCTATAGTGAAGCTGAAGAGGTGGTTAGTACGAGTGGATAAGTAATGTTGTTTGAAACTCTGTAAGGTAGTACTTTTCAAACTTTAGAGTGTGTAAGAATCACCTAAGAATCTGAGAAAATGCAAATTCTGGGGCTATACCCCCAGAGATTCTGACTCAATAGGTTAGGAGTAGAAACCTGCGTATTTGCATTTCTAACAAGCTTCCAGGTGATGCTGCTGTTATTGGACCTCAGACACATTTTGAAGAACACTCACTGACCTGAAGAAGAATCTCAACTTTTCAAAAGGCATTCAACTCACATCATATACAAAAATTAGCTCAAAATGTAATCAAAGACCTAAAAGTGAGAACTATTTTAAAAAGCAGTAAAATCTTAGAAGCTATAAAAAAATAAAACTTAGAAGAAACTGTAGGCATAAATCTTCATGACCTTGAATTATACACCAGCAACAACAAAATCAAATAGATAAATAGACATCATCAAAATTAAAACAGTCTTTCTTCAAAGGACACCAATAAGAAAGTGAAAAGACAATTTATGGACTAGGAGAAAAATTTTGCAAATCCTACATATGATAAGGAACTATTACAACTCAATACCACACAGAGACTTGTGCATGAATGTTCACAGCATCATCATTCATAACAGCCAAAAAAGTAGAAATAACCAAATATCCATCAAATGATGAATGGATAAATAAAATGTGTTATATCCACACAATGGAGTACTATTTGGCAATAAAAAAGAATGACACATGCTACTATATGGATGAATTTTGAAACTTTATGCTAAGTAAGAAAATTCAGCTACAAAGGGGCACCTATTGTATGATTCCATTTATATAAAATGTCCAAAATAAGCAAACCTATAGAAGCAAAAAGTAGATTTGTAACTTCCTATGGCTGGGGAAGGGGGAATATGAGGATTGCAGGGGTGTGTGCTAAGGGGTGTGGGGTTTTGGGGAGGTAATAAAAATGTTCTAAAATTGGTTGTTGTGATGGATGTATTAACTCTGAGAATATATTAAAAATCACTGAACTGTACACTTTAAATAGGTGAATTGCATGTAATGTGAATTATATCTCAATAAAGCTCTTTTAAAAAAGGCATTAAGGGCTTCCCTGGTGGCACAGTGGTTGAGAGTCCGTCTGCCGATTCACGGGACACGGGTTCGTGCCCCGGTCCGGGAGGATCCCACATGCCGCGGAGTGGCTGGGCCCGTGAGCCATGGCCGCTGAGCCTGCGCGTCCGGAGCCTGTGCTCCGCAACGGGAGAGGCCACGGCAGTGAGAGGCCCGCGTACCGCAAAAAAAAAAAAAGAATTTACTTTAAGTAAGGTTTCATGCTAGATGTTGGAAACAGATGCCAGACTGAGTCGTGATGCACGGGGGAGGAGGGGAGTGTTTAACATTCTGTCATCTTTCTCAGATTCCAAATTCCAGTGACAAGGAATGTTTTGTCTGCTATGTTATCCTCATAACATAGTTTTTGGTAGAGTTGCTGCTTAGTGAATTATTCTCAAATAATTAATGAAGGGCTCATGGTCTTATGGGAAAATAAATCTCCTTGTTTATAATCTTATAACACTCTGGTAGCATGAGGTGAAGAGAAAGCCAAGCACTTCCTAGGCTATTCACAGGCACACAGGCATAGTTACTGTGGAGACAATGCGACTTTTGTTACAATCAAAGAAGAAACCAACAGAATAGCTTAAAAAGGAGCATAGGCTTGCAGAAGATTTAGATTAAAATTCTGACCCTGTTTTTCATTATTGCTGTTTTTGTTTTTAAGCCCTGCAGCTCTGGACAAGCTGCCTCATCCAGCTAAACTTCAGTTTCCTCATCACAAAGCGCTGGTAAAGATACTCACTTCTTTCTTCTCTGGGTGGTTTTGAAGAACAAACAACGTAACCCAGATGTTAATTCCTTGCAAAGATATGAAACTGTACAAATATAATTTGCTAATGGTGTAGCGTAACAGTAAAGAATTAAAAGTATGACAACTAAAGACAGACATTTATTTAGATCAGAACCAAACAGCAGACATTCTTAATTGTCCCCACAAAAGCTATTTCCCCTTTCTTCCTTGCTAACAGATCCCAATTTTGTTTGGGCAGCCAGGTGTTCTCCTTGGGAAATAAATTATAACTGGTTGAAGCAAGTCATTAAAATTATATTTCTGTTACCTACAATTGGTCTTGCGATAGACATTAATTCAATTCTGGCCAATGACAAGCAGGGTGAATCTATTTTGTGCTCCAGGGAAAGATTTTCCTCCTTGAAAAGAGGCACGCAAGAGAAATCCTTTGACAACCACCCATCCTACTTCCCTCATGAGAATCTGTCCTATAAGTTCCTCAGGCAGAGCTCTGCTGCCTCCAACTTCCAAACAAGAAGGAAGGGCCAAGACAATCACAGGGATGCTGCACCAACAACTGCCACTGACCCATCAACCCTGGAACCACTTCCCCCCAGACTTGTCACCACGTGAGCAGAATAACTGCATGTAACATGGAAGCCGCTACTAGTGAGGTTTTAAAATAGTTGTTTGTTTGTTTGTTTGTTTGTGGTACACGGGCCTCTCACTGTTGTGGCCTCACCCATTGCAGAGCACAGGCTCTGGACGCGCAGGCTCAGCGGCCATGGCTCACGGGCCCAGCCGCTCCGTGGCATGTGGGATCTTCCCGGACCGGGGCCTGAACCCGCATCCCCTGCATCGGCAGGTGGACTGTCAACCACTGCGCCACCAGGGAAGCCCAATAGTTGTTTTTGAAATCATTCTAACCAATACTGAGCTCTTTGGGTAAGTACAACGGCATGGTGACATGAGGAAGACTAGGAATCTCTCCGAAGGGCTTCCTCTGCTATGTAAAGCACTGGCAGTCCACTGTCTCCTTGTTTTTTTGCTATGTTAGAGCTGTAACAATAGGCAATTAAATTCTTGAAAACTTGCTCTTGAAATTAAGCAGACTAAATGAAATGATAAAAGGTATTTTTAAATGTTCACATCTAAGTACTTGTCACACTAATTGTGAGAAAAGAAGAGAAGACAACGCATAGGAGAAAAGAGGGTGAGTTTTTAAGCCTGAAGAATTTGCTGATCTCTAACACAGATTCTTGTGGGTTCACAGAACCGTTTTCAACAAGGTACATTGTATACTTGAAGACTAATTATGCAATTTTCTGTGTGGCTTTTGTAGCCTCGCTGTCCCAGCTAATGTTTGTCTCTTTTATTAGAGTAACCATGTCAAAGCAGCTGTGAGGTCCAGGAATGCATAAGCAGAAACACACACACACACACACACACATACACACACACACACACACATTCACACAATTATTTATGACAATTCTTTAAAGTAAATGAGATTCAATTTCTACCCACTTGGATTTCTTTGGGGGATACTTTCATTGAAAATACAGAAGTGCTAACTCTTAGGTAAATAAAGCATCTAGTGGGAACTCAGACAATGGATCTTAATGCTGCTTAACACTGTGTCTAAAAGGAATGATTACTGACACATAGTTTTCAACGAATTTATTCCTCTTCCCTTCAGAGATAAATCCATGGCAGTTTCAGCCTTGGTAAGCATGGATAAAGCTGAATGATTCTAAAATACAGTAATGAGTCATTTGTCTGACAAGGCTGACTCCAAGCTCATCGATAGCAAGGCCCTTCCTTTGCCTTATTTATTATTGAGTTCCCAACGGTGGGCAAAATGCCTGGCACAGAGTAGTGACTCAAAATTTTTTGCAGAATAAATGTTTGAATGAATGAGGGAATTAATAAATCAGTAAGTCTCCAAACTGTATCACTATGTTTCCCTTTTAATTTCTTTTCTAGATCATGGATATTTTTATAAAGTATCTTTCAAACTCCATGTACTATGAATTTTTTGAACCATGAGGACATATATGACACTACACAATTTAGATCATTATGAGCTAGAGTGAAGAATTGTTAGATTTTAGATTTATAAATGTTATGCACTTATATACTGACAGTGGGTAATATGTGGTTTCCAGTAGGGACTCAGGAAACGAAAAGTAACTCACAGACCCGATAATACCTAAGAAAGCCACTAGGTTTAGGGTCATCGGCATAATCATGGTCTGTTCTGGACAATAAACTTTGACCAAAAAATGGTTCTCTTGTATTTGGTAAGGTCATCCTTTTTCATACAATCCCACAGCTTCAAGTAAGACTACTAGGAAGGAATAAAAGAGGATCTCATCCATCTAGATAGGCAGTACAATTTAATCCTGGGATGGAAGATACTGTAGCCAAGTTGCTCTAGGCTCTCACCCTTCGCTATCTAGAGGAAAGGAAATGGCCTAAACAACCTCATATGCAACCTCCCAGATCAACCATATTGTTGCTTTATTCGATACTATCCTTTATACAAACCTTGCTCATTCCTCTTTTAATTTCCCAGGTCATGACAACCTCAAAAGTATCCTTCTCAGCTCTCCTATACTCACAATAATGCCCTTTTTCTCTATAACAATTTATGCAGTCAATACATTCTGAAGTAATCTCTTCCTTCTCTGAATTCCTAAACCATGTATAACCTGCCCTATGTCATTTGCCTATGCATGATCTGTCCTCTATTATTTCACTATGTATAGCCAATCGCATAAAATTTCAGTATAGCTTGTTCTATATCATTTCATCATGATCACTATTATTTTTAACAATAGATACCTTTTATTCTTTATATATTATGCGTTAGGTGCTATGTTGGGTGCTTCATAAATGTGTGTCATGGTTATATCTCAGGTATATCCTGACAACAGCCTTCTGCATTACCCAGCCTATGCCAAAGTAGAAACAAAGACTCAAAAAAGATGCTGGCGCGGTGGTTGCGAGTCCGCCTGCCGATGCAGGGGACGCGGGTTCGCGCCCCGGTCCGGGAGGATCCCGCGTGCCGCGGAGCGGCTGGGCCCGTGAGCCATGGCCGCTGGGCCTGCGCGTCCGGAGCCTGTGCTCCGCAGCGGGAGAGGCCG
>NW_006784813.1:335671-355520 GCF_000442215.2 Lipotes vexillifer | reverse complement strand
AGAGTGGAGGGTTCTGAGTAACCAAAGAAAAAAGGTTTACATTCTGGAAGACCAGGAAGTAGCATAGAAAGGACAACTCTCCCAATTTTTCTGAAGAATGGAGGACCCATTATCTAAGGACAACCCACTAAACCAATAGTCCTGGTCACTTGTAAGTCCCTAAACTAAGGGTGCCCAAGTATAGGAATTGTTATGTAGTTTTTCCCATTTGCTCTGAATTAGGAAGCCTTGGTCTATAGGATATTTGGAAGGATTTCATAAAAACTATCACCATGTCTGTATATTTTATGAATTCACCTTGATTATAAACCTCTAAAGGACAAGAATGGTATTCGATTCATCCTAGAGGTATAGTAATTATCCTATTAACTAATATACTCAATTACTCAAGATGTCCCATTCATTGAAAACATACTTAATAAAGAGAAGCTCATTTAGATAAGAGAAAGCACAGGCTTCTGAAAGACCAGTAAACTTCAGATGGCAATAAGATTATGAAACAATTACAATCCATTTCTGTCCTCTACCATCCAAGCAAACATCAAACTGTCATTCTTTTGATATTAAATCATATAAAATGTTAACAAGGCTAACGACTTTAAAAACTAAGCAAAGCACAGAGCATATCTGTTAACGGGGAGTAAGATGGTCCCAGGAACTTAGGCCTTTCTTACTAGTTAACCAAAAGAATTGAAAAATGACTTTTATCATTTTTACCTTTCCCTCTAAGCAACAAAGTACTAGTTAAGAAAGTTTTCAGGTTTGTCTACTGCATAATTTGTGATATCATTAATCATGAAGGAATTAATTATTTTTGCCACCTAATTAGTGAAACGAACCTCCACTTAACACCTTGTGCTGAAAACGTGTCAGCACTTCATTACACAGATATTGGAAACTGCAATCTGGTTGCTACGGTAACAATAAGATCCAATGGGGATTTTTGTGTTCAGCTGACATATCTAAATCAAACAGAATACAATTAAATGGAAAAAATCGAACTTAAAGCACTTCTGTACTCAGAACGATGCAAAAATTGTTTTTTGAAACTGCCAATTTCAAATAATATGATTGCCTAAGTCTCCACAGAAATAAAAAACTTTTTTCATATTTCATTATCCTTGGACCTGCATTTTTTACTTTGAAAATTAAAATCATGATTGTAGAAACACTCAGATCATAACCCCCACTGTTTCAAAATTTTATTGATTATAATAATGTATAAATCATGTTAGAAGTCACAGAGTTAAGCCAAAGCAAGAAAAACAAAAGATGTGTGGCCTTAAAACAACAAATAAATCAAAAACAGAGATTGCTTTATGTTAATATGATTCTGTGACAGTAACTGGCAGGGAAGCTTGTTAAAAAGGCAATTCATTAAAAGTTATAGCTTTGGTTGGTTGGATGTCAGATTTTCCCCATCCATCCTTTATGCTGTGCCTCTGCCTTCATTTGCAATACTTGATTTGTACAATTTGACATATGTATAGTAGAGCTCTTGGGTCAATATTAAAATATAAAAAATATTCCAGTCAGCAAATAATTATTGAGCCCTCACTCATTCCAAAATAAATATAACACATTATAATTTGTATAATTTAGTCCTCCTTTTAAAATTTCAGTTGATCTCAAAATATACAATGCCTGACTTGCACCACCCGATTCAGCACCTAAACAAAGAATAACGCTGCATAGCCTTGGGTAGTCAAGACCTAGTTTCTGTCAAGACTAAGGTGCCATTAGCCACAGAGCAGGCAAGACCCAAGAGACTAAGAGAAGCCTAAGGTGGGTGTGGCTTGTGCTTAGCAAGTGAACTCAAGAGCAAATAATGCCAGCAAAGTGTAACAAAAAGAGAAGTTGCTTGACAGTTGGAACCCCCAATGGTCAGTGCCCAGGAAGGCTCTTAGCAGCAAAACGGATTTGAAATTTAATTGGAGCAAAGATCTCACCATTAAAAAACATAAAATACTGGGCAGGAAAGCAAGGTATTAGCGAACCTGCTACTTAGTTTGAGAAGCTGTTTTAAGAAGTAATTTTTGCTGATGCAGTCCACAGGAGCCAACAAGCCATTACTGAAGTCCCATATGACACAGAATAGGTAGCTCTGCCACTGGACATCAAGTTTGAGAAGTGATAACTCTTTTGAGAATCTGACCATATAATATATCAGAATATATTAGTGACTAAAGACTCAAGAGAGCCCTAAAATAACTATAAGAAGTGTGTTCATAGAAAATCTTTATTTAGAAATTATTTTGCCAGTCTTAATAATGAATTATCAGGATTATAAATACAGGGAGGCTCTATCCATACAACTTCAAAAGTCATGACCAAAGCCTTTTGCATAAATTATTGTGCTGGCTTCAACTTCACTGGAAGCACAAAAGGTAAATACTCTCCTATAAAATAAAAATATGAAACCACACTTTGATGATCCAGATCCCATTTACTCAAGGCAAAATAATATACATTAAATTTTCTATATTTCTGTAGAATTCATAATTATTTAAGTCAGCAGTAGTCATGCATATTGAGTATAACATGTCTTCAGGGCTACTTTGGTGGCTTCAATTTGGTGGCTTCACTTTTAGCTTCTAGTCGTTATGCTAACTAGAATCTCTCTTAGCACTACACTGAGTTCTCAACTCCATGATTGGAGCTGTAATACATAGGCTTACAGCTGTGGAGCAGATTGAAGTTTTGTGCATGATTTACAAAAAGTGCCTGAGCTTTACACATTATGGTTAAATATTTATTTAGTCAATTCCTACTTATCACTTACGAAGATGGATGACTTTATTATGAGCTACACAAGACTATTTAAACATCAGTCTATAACAAATATGAAAGGATACACTATTTTTTGTTTGTTTTATAATTAAACCTTTTATTTTGAGGCAATTTTAATCCACAAACTACAGTTTTAAGAAATACTATAAGAAGCTCCTGTGTACCATTATTCAGTTCCACCCAATGGTAACATCTTGTAAAACTATAGTACAGTATCCCATTTAGGATATTGGCACTGATACTATAAAGTTACAGAACATGTCACCAAGTATCCCTCATGTTGCCTTTTATAACCAAACCCACTTTATTGACAGCTCTAGCCTCTCTTTAGTCCCTGGCAGCTGCTAATCTGTACTGTGTGTCTGTAATTTTGTCATTTCAAGAAAGTTATATAAAGAGAATCATACAATATGTAATCTTTGGGGACTGGCTTATTTTACACAGCATAATTCTCTGGAGATTCATCCAGGTTGTTGCATTTATCAAGAGCTTGTTCCTTTTTATTGCTGAATTATTATTCCACAAGTGTTTAACCATTCATTCATTGAAGGACAACTGGATTGTTTCCAGTTTTTAGATAGTATGAATAAAGCTACTATATATATTCACATACAGACTTTTGTGTGAATGTGTTTTCATTTTTCTGTGATAAATGCCCAGGAATGCAACTGATAAGTAATATAGTAGTTGCTTGTTTACTTATACAAGAAACTGCCAAATTGTTTTCCAGAATAGGTGTACCATTTAACATTTCCAAAAGTGATGTATAAGTGATCTAGTTTCTTAGCATTCTTGCCAGCATTTGGTGGTGTTACTATTTTTTATTTTGGACATACTGATTAAGTGTATAGTGAGATATCATTGTGGTTTTAATTTCCCTAATGAAAATGATATTGATTTTCTTTTCATGAACTTGTTTGCCATCTGTATATATCTTCTTCACATCTTTTGCTTATTTTGGAATAGTAATGCTTTGGGGTTTCTTTTTACTGTCAGGCTTTTTAATTGAGGTAACATTGATTTATAACATGAGTTCCATATATATACTATTCAGCCATCAAAAAGATGAAGTCTTACCATTTATGATAACATGGATGGACCTTGAGGGTATTATGCTAAGTGAAATAAGTCAGATGCAGAATGACAAATACTGTATGACTTCACTTGTATGTGGAATATAAAAAACAATCAAACAAAAATACTGCTGAGCTTTGAGAGATCTTTATATACTCTAGATTCTAGTCCTTTGTCAGATATGCAGTTTGCCAAATTTTCTCCCAGGCTGTAGCTAGTCTTTTAATCTTCTTAACAGTCTTTCACAGAGCCAAAGTTTTAAATTATGATCAAGTCTAATTTACCAAACTTTTATTTTGTGTATCATGTCAAGTGATAGAACACTTTGACTAGCTCTAAATCCTGAAGATTTCATCCTAACTTTTTTTCTAAAAGTTTTACAGCATTATGTGCTACATTTAAATTCACGATCAATGTTAACTCAGCGTTCACATAGTGTGTGAGACTTAAGTTGGAGCTCGCTTTTTTGTTTATGCTACGTATGTGCTCCAGCACCATTTGTGGAAAAGTTTTTTCTCCACTGAATTAATTTACTCCCTTGTCAACAGTTAGTTGGATGTATCTGTGTGGTCCATTTCTCTGTTTCTTGTCTGTTCAATTGGTCTCTCTATCTCTGCCAATATCGTATAGTTTGGATCATAAGTCTTGAAAGTAAGTAGACTGATTATTCCCACTCTATTCTTTTTCAAAATTGTTTTAGCTATTCTACATCTGTTGTCTTTCTATTAAATTTCAGAATAATTTTGTCTATATAAAAAGTGTCGCTGGGAATTTGCTAGAAATTGTGTTAAATCTGTATATCCATTTAGGCAGAACTGATATCATTATTCGTTGAGTCTTCTCTTGATGAACATGGTACATCTGTGAATGTATTTAATTCTTCTCTGAATTCTTTTTATCAGCATTTTATAGTTTGCAGCATACAACTCTTGTACACGTTCTGACTGGCTTACATTTAAGTACTTTAATTTTTGAGTGATTATAAGGAGCCCTGTATTTTTAACTTCAGTGTCTCAAATTCATTGCTAATATGTAGAAATACATATTACATTGTATTTAAACTGATTTTTTAAATTGTATCTTGTGATCATGACTTATTAGACTTATTAGTTCTAAGAGTTTTTCTACTAGAAAACTATGTCATCTGCAAATAGGGGAAATTTGAGATCTTCATTTCCAATCTATGCATTTTATATCCATTTCTCGCCTATTGCACTGGCTAGAACTTCCAGCAATATGTTGAGTAGAAGTGCTGACATATTTGCTTTGTTACCAATTTTTAGGTGAAAAGTATGTAGTCTTTCACCATTAAGCAAAATATTATATATGGTTTCTGTGGGGGTTTTTTTAGATGCTCTTTATCAAGTTGAGGAAGTTCCCCTCTATTCCTATTTTTGAGAGATTTTTGTGATGAATGAGTGTTAAACTTTGTCAAATACTTAAATTGTGTGATTTGTTCTGTGATTGTTATTATGGTGTGTTACACTGATTTTTTAAAATACTGAACCAATCTTGCATCCCTGGAATGAACCCAACTTGGTAATGGTATATAATTCTTTTCACGTATTGCTCAGTTCTGTTTGATAATATGTTTTGGGGTTCTGCATCTTATTAATGAGGGATATCAGTCTATATAGTCTATTTCTATTTTTGCACTGTCTTTTTCTGATATTGGTATCAGGGTAATAACTGCTTTATAAAATGACTTAATAAATGTTCCCTCATCTATTTTTTGGAAGCATTTGTGCAAAAACTCGTGTTAATTCTTCTTTCAATGTTTGGTAGAATCCTCCAGTGAAACCTTGTGCCCCTGAGGATTTCTTTTGGGGGAAGTTTTTACTTACAAATTCAATTCCCTTAATAGTTATAGGGCTATTCAAATTACTACTTCATACTGGGTGATTTGTATTAGTTTGTACTTTTTGAGAAATTTGCCTATTTCATCTGAGTCATCAAATTTCCATGTGAAGAGTTGTTTGCAACATACCCTTAGAGGTTTTTTGTTGTCTGCAGGTCTGTAGTTACACCCCCCTATTTCATTTCTGCTATTGCTAAATTGTACTTTCTTTCTTTTCTTATATTTTCTTTGTCAGTCTGGCTAGAATTTTGTCAATTTCACTGATCTTTTCTCAGAGCTAAATCTCTCTTATAGATGTACTCTATTGCTTCTGTTTTCAACTTAATTGCTTTCTGCTCTTATGTTTATTATTTTCTTCCTTCTGCTTGTTTTGGGTTTATTTGCTCTTCTTTTTCTAGATTTTTGATGTAGAAGCATAAATTACTGATTTGAGATTTTTCTTCATTTCAAATGTATGTATTTAGTGCTATAAATTTTCCTATCAGCACTGTTTTAGCCATTTAGCCCCATCAATTTTGATATGTTGTATTTTCCTTTTCATTCAGCTAAGTATGTTTTTCATATTTTACTCAGAGATTGTCTAGAGGTGTGCAGTTTAATTTTCAAGTGTTTGGAGATTTTCCTGATATATTTTATTATGATTTCTAGTTTAATTTTATTTTAGTCAGACAGTACAATTTGTATGATTTCAATTTTTTAAAATTTGCTCAGGATTTTTTATAAGGACCAAGATATGGTCCACATTGGTGTACATTCCATTGGCACTAAGAAAGAATGTGTATTCTGCTATTGTTGGGTGGAATATTTTATAAATATCTATTAGATCCTGTTTGTTAATAGTACTTTTGAGTTTTTCTATATCCTTGCTAATTTTCTATTGCTCTCATCAATTACTGAGAGAAGACTGTTAAAGTTCAGCTATATTTATGGATTTGTCTACTTACCCTTTGAGGTCAGTTATTTCTCCTTTCAGTTTTTATTTTACATATTTTGTAGCTTTGTTATTTTGTGGATACGTATTTAGGATTGTTATGTCTTCTGAAAAACTAACACTTTTATCACTATAATAATGACTTTGTGTGTCTCTGGAAATTCTCTTTGTTCTGAAGTCTACTTTATATGATATTAATATCTTATACTAATATCCTGCTTCATTTTAATGAATCTTTGCATAATATATTTTTCTATCCCTTTACTTTCAACTGGACTATATCCTTACATTTAAGGTGAGTTTCTTCTAGACAACAAATAATTGGGTTATTTTTTATTGTTGTGTTGGCAGTAGTGTTTTTTTAAATCTACTCTTTCAATCTTTGTATTTTAACTGATTTTTTAAATCATTTATATTAATTTAATTTTAATATTTTAGGGCTTAACTATGCCATTTTACTTTTGTTTTATCGCAATATTTTTCATTTTTCTCTTTTTTCTGTCATCTTATAGAATACTTAAACATATTTCTTTGGAATTCAATTTTGATTTACCTATACTGTTTTTTTTTATCTTTATTGGAGTAAATGTGGTGTTAGTTGCTGCTATACAACAAAGTGAATCAGCTATATGCATACATATATCCCCATATCCCTCTTAAGCCTCCCTCCCACCCTCCCTATCCCACCCCTCTAGGTCATCACAAAGCATCTAGCTGATCTCCCTTTGCTATGCAGCAGCTTCCCACTAGTCATCCATTTTACATTTGGATGATACTCTCTCACTTCGTCCCAGCTTCCCCTTCCCACCCTGTGTCCTCAAGTCCATTCTCTGTCTGCATATTTATTCCTTCCCTGCCACTAGGTTCATCGGTACCATTTTTTTAGATTCCATATATGTGCGTTAGCATATCCATATACTGGTTTTGAGTGTATGTCTTTGTATAACTTTTTAGTGTTTGCTTTAGATATTACATTATACATTTACACAGTTTATCACAGACTATTACTGTCAACATTTTACAAGTATAGTATATATACTTTACCTCCCTTTCAGCCCCCTTAAACTCCATTTAAAATTTTTGTAAATATTTCCTCTGCATACATGTAGAACCAAATCTGATGGTTTTATAATTTTCACTTCAACCATCAAAAATTTAGAAAATTCAAGAGAAGTATTTTTCCATATTTTTGCTTACCGTGTTGAAATGATGTTTCTACATTTCACCTTTTACCATTTCTTTGTTTAGAGAGCTCCTTTTAGCCATTCATTAGGGTATGTCTGCTGGAAACAAGTTCTTTTTGTTTTTCCTTATTTGAAAATGTCTTGATTTCCCCTTTATTTCTGAAGGATATTTCCATTTGGTATAAGATTCCTGGTTGACACTTATTTTCTTTCAGCACTTCAAATATGTTGGGTCACTTCTTTCTGTCCTCTATGGTTTTCTATTAAAATTCATTGTCATTTGAATATGTTCCTCTATAGGCGAGGCATCATTTCTTTCTCTTTCTGCTTTCAAGATTTTTCTTTGTCTTTAGTTGACAAAAGTTTTACCATGATATGTCATGATGTAGATTTCCTAAGGTTATTCTATTTAGAGTTTGCTTAGAATCTTGACTTTGTATGTTTACATCTTGCTATACTTTGGAAGTTTTCAGCCATTCAAGTACTTTTCAGTACTTCAAGTACTATTTGATCTCAGTTCTATTTTTTCTCTTCTACTGAGACATCAAAGACAAAAAAGTTAGATCTTTTGTTACAGTCCAACAGGTTCCTGAGGCTATGTTCATTTTTTTTCACTCTTCTTTCTTTCTGTTGTTAATTGGATAACTTCTATTGTTCTATCTCCTTGTTCACTGATTCTTCCTTCTTTCCCCCTCTACTCTGTTCGTGAGCCTATCAACTGATTTATTTTGGTTGCTGTATTTTTCAGTTCTAAAATCTCTGTTTACTTCCCCTGACAGAACTATTTCTTTGCTAAGACTTTCTATTTATTTTGCTGAGACTTTCTATTTGTTCATTTGTTTCAAATATGTTCATAATTTCTCACTGAAGTATGTTTATGATGGCTGCTTTAAAATCTTTCAGACAATTCTAATATCCCTGTCATCTTGGTGTTTCTATATGTTGATTTTTATTCCCCTTCAGTGTGCAATCTTCCTGCTTCTTGGTATAACAAGTTATTTCCTATTGAAGCCTGGATATTTTGGATATTACTTTATGAGACTCCCATAATGACAAATCCAGTGGTCAATGATCAATCCTTATCTTACTTGATTTATCAGTAATATTTGGCATTTTCTAAATCCTTCCTTCTTAAAGAACTTTCTTCACTTGATCTCTTATTATCCTTCTACTCCATTGCTCTTCCTTCCTTTAGTTCCTCTTGTAACTATTAAAGGGTCCAAGGTCAGGCTTTAGACCTATTCTCTTTCTACATTCCCTTAACAATCTATTCCAGGTTTTAACATACTATAATGCACACTACCAACTCAATATTCACATATCCAAGTTAGACTTCACCCATAATTCAAGATTCATATACTCTACCAACTACTCAACATCTCCATATGACTGTCTAATAAACATCTCAACCTAATCATATAAGTGGAATTCTTAAGCTGTTCTCTCAAACCAATGTTTTCTGCCATCTCCCCAATCTCAGTAAATGGCCCTACATTCCTTCATTTGCTCAAACCAAAGTCCTCAAATCACTCTTAATGTTTAATTTACTCTCTTATCTCATACTGAATTCATCAGAAAATACAATCCTTGAAAATATACCCAGAATCTTATTAGTTCTGCAAACCTTCATTGCTATCATCCTGGTCCAAATTATCATTTCTCACCTGTTCTTCATGCTTCGGTGCTTGCCCCTTGCAGACTAGTCTTTCTTCTACAGTATAAATAAGATTATATGACCTATCTATTTAAAATATCCCAGGGTTTTATACATTCCATAGAATAGTATCAAAAGGCCTCACCATGATATATTAAGCCTTACATGATTTGCTCTTTTTCTTTTTTAACAATAAGATACAATGGGGCTTCCCTGGTGGCGCAGTGGTTGAGAGTCCGCCTGCCGATGCAGGGGACACGGGTTCGTGCCCCGGTCCAGGAAGATCCCACATGCCGCAGAGCGGCTGGGCCCGTGAGCCATGGCCGTTGAGCCTGCGCATCCAGAGCCTATGCTCTGCAACGGGAGAGGCCACAACAGTGAGAGGCCCACATACCGCAAAAAAAAAAAAAAAAAAGATACAATGGACAAAAGGTGGTAGAAGTAGCAAGTGCCCTAGTAGCTACACCTATTACTTTTATATCATCTTTTCTATTGAAAGTTACACAAATATTTGTTTATACTCTTTTAGCAGAGAAACTGATTACTTAGGGGGTTACTAGCAAGTACTTTTTAAAATCATATTTTGTAGTGTTTTCTAAATTTAATGAGTATCTTCATGAAATTAAAACTTTTCCATAGCAGTCAATTAAAACAGAAATTGTGCTTAGTCTCACAATTTACTTTCATACCTTAGTATATCATGTAAAACTCAGAAATTGTATTCTCACAAATCACTGTCCTATTATTGTTATGGCCCATCTTTTTGAATCCTCAAAAGATGTTTCATAACCCTTTTAATAAACTGTTCTAACTTAAAATTAAAAAACAATAAACTTTATGTCAACACATAGCATGGCACACCATGCTAAACTCTGAAATTCCCCCCTTTAATTCAGAATAGTATATAATTAAGGAAAGAGAAATTATATATTGTGAAAAAATTATTGGGAAGATGAAAAGGACAAATACTATTCTAGATAAAGAGTTCTCCAGGTTTTTTTAAGAGTTCCTTTAAAGGTCTCTTTATCACAATCATCAATGTCTATTTTATGATTATTATGCAGACGTACACATCAAGGTTTAACAATTGATAATATAAAGGATCCATGACACCAAAGCCTATTACCATTTACATATTCTCTAAACAAAAATTTATTGAATATCTACTTTTATACAAAGAATTATATTTGACATTCTTGTATTTGATGAAAGTAAGCAAAAAAAAGCCCTTAGTGACCTTTTCTAAATAAGGCCAAAACATTTATAGTTATAAAAACTAAGGAGATTTGAATGACATTTTGCAGAAGATGATTTTTTTAAATTTTATTTCATTTTTTAATACAGCAGGTTCGTATTAGTTATCTATTTTATACATATTAGGGTATATATGTCAATCTCAATCTCCCAGTTCATCCCACCACACCCCCACTTTACCCACTTGGTATACTTTACATTTGTTCTCTACATCTATGTGTCTATTTCTGCCTTGCAAACTGGTTCATCTGTACCATTTTTCCAGATTGTTAATATATGTGTTAATATACAATATTTGTTTTTCTCTTACTTACTTCACTCTGTATGACAGTCTCTAGGTCCATTCCCATCTCTACAAATGACCCAATTTCATTCCTTTTTATGGCTGAGTAATATTCCATTGTATACGTGTACCACATCTTCTCTATCCATTTGTCTGTTGATGGGCATTTTGGTTGCTTCCATGACCTAGCTATTGTAAATAGTCCTGCAATGAACATTGGGGTGCATGTATCTTTTTGAACTATGGTTTTCTCTGGGTATATGCCAAGTAATTGGATTACTGGGTAATATGGTATTTCTATTTTTCAAATTTTAATGAACCTCCATATTGTTCTCCATAGTGGCTCTATCAATTTACATTCCCACCAACAGGGTAAGACTGTTCCCTTTTATCCACACCCTCTCCAGCAATAGTTGTTTGTAGATTTTCTGATGATGTCCATTCTAACTGGTGTGAGGTGATGCCTCACTGTAGTTTTGGTTTGCATTTCTCTAATAATTAGTGATGTTGAGCAGGTTGTCATGTGCCTCTTGGCCATCTGTATGTCTTCTTTGAGAAATGCCTATTTCTGTCTTCTTCCCATTTTTTGATTGGGCTGTTTTTTTAATATTGAACTGCATGAGCTGTTTATATATTTTGGAGATTAATCCATTGTCCATTGATTTGTTTGCAAATATTTTCTCCCATTCTGAGGGTTGTCTTTTTGTCTTCTTTATTGTTTCCTTTGCTGTGCAAAAGCTTTTAAGTTTAATTAAGTCCCATTTGTTTATTTTTGCTTTTATTTCCATTACTCTAGGAGGTGGGTCAAAAAAGATGTTGCTGTGATTTATGTCAAAGAGCATTCTTCCTATGTTTTAGAGTCCAGTCTTATATTTAGGCCTTTAATCAATTTGGGGTTTATTTTTGTGTATGGCATTAAAGGGTTTTCTAATTTCATTCTTTTACATGTAGCTGTACAGTTTTCCCAGCACCACTTACTGAAGAGCCTGTCTTTTCTCCATTGTATATCATTGCCTCCACTGTCATAGAGTAGTTGACCATAGGTTCATGGGTTTATCTCTGGGATTTCTATCCTGTTCCATTGATCTATATTTCTGTTTTTGTGCCAGTACCATATTGTCTTGATTACTGTATCTCTGTAGTATTGTCCCAAGTCAGGGAGTCTGATTCCTCCAGCTCTGTTTTTTTCCCTCAAGATTGCTTTGGCTATCTGGGGTCTTTTGTGTCTCCATACAAATTTTGAGATTTTTTGTTCTACTTCTGTAAAAACTGCTGTTGGTAATTTGATAGGGATTGCATTGAATCTGTAGATTGCTTTGGGTAGTATAGTCATTTTCACAATATTGATTCTTCCAAACCAAGAACATGGTATATCTCTCCATCTGTTTGTGTCAACGTTGATTTCTTTCATCAGTACCTTATAGTTTTCTGAGTACAGGTCTTCTACCTCCTTAAATAGGTTTATTCCTAGGTATCTTATTCTTTTTGTTGCAATAGTGAATGGGATTGTTTCCTTATTTCTCTTTCTGATCTTTAATGGTTAGTGTATAGGAATGCAAGAGACTTCTGCCATTAAATTTGTATCATGCAACTTTACCAAATTCATTGATTAGCTCTAATAGTTTTCTGGTGGCATCTTTAGGATTTTCTATGTATAGTATCATGCCATCTGCAAACAGTAACAGTTTTACTTCTTTTACAATTTGTATTGCTTTTATTTATTTTTCTTCACTGATTGCCATGGCTGAAACTTCCAAAACTATGTTGAATAATAGTGGTTACAGTGGACATCACTGTCTTGTTCCTGATCTTAGAAGAAATGCTTTCAGTTTTTCACCACTGAGATGATATTTGCTGTGGGTTTGTCATATATGGGCTTTATTATGTTGAGGTAGGTTCCCTCTTTGCCCACTTTCTGAAGAGTTTTTTTATCATAAATCAGGGTTGAATTTGGTCAAAAGCTTTTTCTGCATCTATTGAGATGATCATATGGCTTTTATTCTTCGATTTATTAATATAGTGTATCACAGTGATTGATTTGCATATATTGAAGAATACTTGCATCCCTGGGATAAATGCCACTTGATCATGGTGTATGATCCTTTTAATGTGTTGTTGGTTTCTTTTTGCTAGTATTTTGTTGAGGATTTTTGCATCTACATTCATCAGTGATATTGGTTTGTAATTTTGTTTTTTTTGTAATATCTTTGTCTGGTTTGGGTATCAGGTTGATGGTGGCCTCGTAGAATGAGTTTGGGAGTGTTCCTTCCTCTGCAAGTTTCTGAAATAGTTTAAGAAGATTGGGTGTTAGCTCTTCTCTAAATGTTTGGTAGAATTCACCTGTGAAGCCATCTGGTCCTGGACTTCTGTTTTTTGGAAGAATTTTAATCACAGTTTCAATTTCATTACTTCTTCCTGGTTCAGTCTTGGAAGGTTATACCTTTCTAAGAATTTGTCCATTTCTTCCAGGTTGTCCATTTTATTGGCATAGAGTTGACTGTAGTAGTCTTATGATGCTTTGTATTTCTGTGGTGTCCACTGTAACTTCTCCTTTTTCATTTCTAATTTTACTGATTTGAGTCCTCTCCCTCTTTTTCTTGATGAATCTAGCCAAAGGTTTATCAGCTTTCTCAAAGAACCAGCTTTTAGTTTTATTGATCCTTGCTATTGATTTCTTTCTTTATTTTTCATTTATTTCTGCTCTGATCTTTATGATTTCTTTCCTTCTGCTATCTTTGGGGGTTTTTCTGTCCTTCTTTCTCTAATTTCTTTATGTGTAAGGTTAGGTTGTTTATTTGAGATGTTTTTTGTTTCTTGAGGTAGAACTGTATTGCTATAAACTTTCCTCTTAGAACTGCTTTTGCTGTAACCCATAGGTTTTAGATCATCATGTTTTCATTGTTATTTGTCTCTAGGTATTTTTTGATTTCCTCTTTGATTTCTTCAGTGATCTCTTGGTTATTTCGTAGTGTACTGTTTAGCCTCCATGTGTTTGTGTTTTTAACGTTTTTTTCCTTGTAACTGATTTCTAATCTCATAGTGTTGTGGTCAGAAAAGATGCTTTATATGACTTCAATTTTCTTAAATTTACTGAGGATTGATTTGTGACCCAAGATGTGATCTATCCTGGAGAATGTTCCATGTGCACTTGAGAAGAAAGTGTAATCTGCTGTTTTTGGATGAAATGTCTTATTAATGTCAATTAAATCTATCTGGTCTATTGTGTCATTTAAAGCTTGTGTTTCCTTATTAATTTTCTGTCTAGATCATGTTTCCATTGGCGTGAGGTGTTAACCCCACTATTATCATGTTACTGTTGATTTCCTCTTTTATAGCTGTTAGCAACTGCCTTATGTATTGAGGTGCTCCTATGTTGGGTGCATATATATTTATAATTGTTATATCTTCTTCTTGGACTGATCCCTTGATCATTATGTAGTGTCCTTCCTTGTCTCTTGTAACATTCCTTATTTTAAAGTCTACTTTATCTGATATGAGGATTGCTACTCCAGCTTTCTTTGGATTTCCATTTGCATGGAATAGCTTTTTCCATCCCCTCACTTTCAGTCTGTATGTGTTCCTAGGTCTGAAGTGGGTGTCTTGTAGACAGAATATATACAGGTCTTGTATTTGTATCCATTCAGGGAGCCTGTGTCTTTTGGTTGGAGCATTTAAGCCATTCATATTTAAGGTGATTATCGATATGTATGTTCCTATTAGAATTTAATTATTTTTAGTTTGTTTTTGTAGGTCCTTTCCTTCTCCTGTGTTTCCCACTTAAAGGAGTTCCTTTAGCATTTGTTGTAGAACTGGTTTGGTGGTGCTGAATTCTCTTAGCTTTTGCTCTTCTGTAAAGCTTTTGATTTCTCCCTCAAATCTGAATGAGATCCTTGCCAGGTAGAGTTATCCTGGTTGTAGGTTCTTCCCTTTCATCACTTTAAATATATAGTGCCACTCCCTCTGGCTTGTAGAATTTCTGCTGAGAAATCAGCTGTTAACCTTACAGGAGTCCCCTTGTATGTTGTCATTTTTCTCTCATTGCTTTTAATAATTTTTCTTTAGCTTTAATTTTTGTCAATTTGATTACTATGTGTTTTGGCATGTTTCTCCTCGGGTTTAGCCTGCCTAGGACTCTCTGTGCTTCCTGGACTTGGGTGGCTATTTCCTTTCCCATGTTAGGGAAGTTTTCGACTATAATCTCTTCACATATTTTCTCAGGTCCTTTCTCTCTCTCTTCTCCTTCTGGGACCCCTATAATGTGAATGTTGGTGCGTTTAATATTGTCCCAGTGGTCTCTTAGGCTGTCTTCATTTCTTTTCATTCCTTTTTCTTTATTATCTTGGCAGTGAATTCCACCATTCTGTCTTCCCGGTCATTTATCTGTTCTTTTGCCTCAGTTATTCTGCTACTGATTCCTTCTAGCGTATATTTCATTTCAATTATTGTATTGTTCATCTCTGTTTCTTCTTTAATTCTTCTAGGTATTTGTTCTTTAATTCTTCTAGGTCTTTGTTAAACATTTCTTGCATCTTCTCAATCTTTGCCTCTATTCTTTTTCTGAGGTCCTGGTTCATCTTCACTATCATTATTCTGAATTCTTTTTCTGGAAGGTTGCCTATCTCCACTTCATTTAATTATTTTTCTGGGGTTTTATCTTGTTCCTCCATCTGGTACATAGCCCTCTGTCTTTTCATTTTGTCTTTCTGTGAATGTGGTTTTCATTCCACAGGCTGCAGGATTGTAGTTCTTCTTACTTCTGCTGTCTGCCCTCTGGTGGATGAGGCTATCTAAGAGGCTTTGAGAAGATGGTTTTTTCATCTAAGAAGTTTACGAATTTATTTTCTTAAGTGTAGAACCTTCCTACATATGTACATTCTTGAGGCCTTTTACAAGTTGCCTCCTGCTTTTTACACGATAGGTAGCTGTTTTTACTTGTGTGTGACATATTTATGTCATTTAAAAGGTTTGTGGCATACTTTGTGTCAAAACCTTTGAGTGGAAATTGTGATATAACTGTCATTTGTCATTATCATGAGAACCTCCAGCTATAAAAAAAGTTTCCAAATATTGTCAATATTTAAATATTGTCAATACTCCTACCTCAAGCAAAATAATACACTTATTAGTTGTAACAGTTAGCTACTGCAGCTTGTATCCTACTAAGCATGTACTTGTTGAACATTTGTATTAAATTGTTCTATATGTTTATTGAACATATAGAACAATTTATGTTTATAAACATGTCCTATATGTTTATTGAGTTGTCTCAACAAACCATAGTGTACTGATCCATGCTTTTAGCTAGCAGCAATAACTTCATTGATTGATAAGAAATTATAACAGAGATTATAGGGGAGCCCATCATTTTTTTTTTCATTTTATTTCTCCCAGAGAAATAAAAGGTGGGATATCTGGCCTCTTGTTTGCTCTGATTTCATACTGGCTCTATCTACTCTAATCAATCAGGCCTCCTGTTGCTCCTACTTTGGGATTTTCATTTGCTGTGTCCTCTTCCTGAAAAGCTATTGCCTGAGATATGAGCATGGCTTGTGTGCCTCTTTGAGATCTGTACTCAAATATCAAATCTTTGTGGAGATCTTCCCTAACCACCTGATATAAAATAGCCCTATCCCATCACTCTTTACTATGCCTTATTTCCCTTCAAATTACATACCCTCATCTGACCCACTGGACATATGTTTGGTATGTGGTTATTCTCCATAAAGCAGAATGTGAACTCCTTGAATACAATGACTTTTTTTGTTTTTTTTTATTGCTATATCCCCAATGACTAGTACAAACAGCCAAAGTATTCAGAATATATTTTAATGACTGAATAAATTTATGTTATCAAATTATCTTTTTCTCTTTAACAACTGACGCTTTATACACTTTGATACTAGGGTTATATTATTTGTATTATGATTATATATCATTTTTGTAACTTTTCAGTGACTTGTACTTAAACTATGTCAAATATTCCTGTTTTATTTATCTAATGCCTTTTGCCTTGAATTTACCTGTTTCTCATATAAATATCATCATCTCTGTTTCTATGTATTTTTATTTCTATAATATTTTCCCCAGCATCAACCAAAAGATCAATAGAAAGTTTATATAGTCCTCAATATTTAGAGAAAGAAAAATTTTTAATTATATAAATGTATTACTGTTACAGACTTGAGAGTCCTTGGAAGGCATTCATAAGTTCCATTCTCAGCCAGTGAGTATGTTCAAGAAAACGTCACAGCAAAAAGGATCTTGAATGCTCAGAGTTTTTGAGTTATAATTTCTTTTTGATTAATATAACAGCCTTTCCAACCTAAAAAACCATAGTTTTTAAAAACCATTATTATTTATTTATATGTCTTGCCTACTGTCAGAAAGGACTGTAGTCAGCTTATCCAAAAAAAAAAAAATCTCACATATACAATAAAGCACATTAAAACAGAAACAAATAATGAACCATGGAAAAGAAAGAAAATTTATGGCAAAAATCTCAGCTAATGTGGTTTCTACATGTATAATACATAATTCTAATTTATATTAGCTTTAAGCTGCTTTATTTTTAGAGCGAAATAGAAGAGAGAGAAAGAGAAGGAGAGAAGGAGAGAGAAAGTTGGGGGAGGGAAGAGGGAGAAGAATATGAACTGCTATTTAAGTTGATATTTCTGCATTAAGGAAAAAATGAAATGCAGTGGACAAGAGGAAAACAAGAATCATTTTTTAAGTGCCTACTTTGTTATAGGAACTGTACTAGGACATACACATATATATTACCAAGAATATAAATTCTTTGAGATATGACTATTATCCTTACTTTACAGTTAAGAAAACTGAGCCCCAAAGAGATGAATAATTTTCCAGAGTTCATATGACTGGATTGTGGCATACCCAGTATTGAATTTTGGTCTTGCTACACCAAAATAGCCTTCATAGATCATAATTAAGAGTTTTAAGGATAAATAAATATAATTCCAGGATATGCACACACGCACACACACACACACACACACACACACACATGCATCTAGTATATGCACACACAGTATGCAGAATATCAGAAAGCTTTTCTCCATGTTCACACACTGGGAAGGGAATACTATCTACCTTCAGTCTGCAGGTAATTTCTATCCTGGCGTATTGAGTTAGGGAAAGTTAGGAATGTTGTAGATCAAGCCTCTTCTTTCCTTTCATTATAGGAAGATATTTCTGATTTACCAAATTAAATCAAATTGAAACATCATCTCAAGAACACAGAAGAGGCTTCTATACCAATGGGCCACAATCTAATGCTCTGTAAGTCTTTATATCCATGCTAAGGTGTTTCACAGACCTGAGCTGCAGAAACAGAAGTAGCCCTAGGGAGACAAGTTTCTCCTGGTTCCTAAATAACAATCTTCAAAAGTAGCAGTCCCACTTAAAACTATTTTATATATTGGTCCTTTTATTAGTTAATCATTGCTGTATAACAAATTTATCCCTAAATGTAATTACTTAAAAAATATTTATGTGTTTCCATAGTTTTTAGAGTCAGTAATGTGGGAGCTAGCTTAGCTATGTGGTTATGGTTCAGGGTCATTCATGAGGTTGCAGTTAAGTTCCTGGCCAATGCTACAGTCATCTGTTTCCAAGATGACTCATTCACACAGCTGTTAGCTGGAAGCCTCAGTTGCTCACTGTGTGGAACTCTCCATAACACTGTTGAGCATCTTCGTGACACAGTAGTTAACTTCTCCCAGAGTGGTGATCCAAAAGATAGAGAAGAAAGAAAACCCCAATGTCATTTTTGACCTAGTTACTCACGATCATTATTGCCATATTCTATTTGTTAGAAGACAGTCAGTAAGGCCAGCCCACAGTCAAAGCAGGAAGACTTAGACTCCTCCTTTTGTAGGAAAGCATGTTAAAGAATTTGTGTTAAATCCACCAGCTAATTCCAAATAAGATGCTACTTTTTTGGAAAGTGTTTTGTTATTTTAAAATCTAAAGGTTACAAAATATTTTTCTAAATTAATTTCATTAGTGTACATGGCAATTCAATTATATCACTATTTAGGCATCATAAAGCTTGTTCTTGGTAATCTTTAGTACGGGAACACAGGAAATTGCATAATGAGGAATCAACAGTATAAGAGATAGTCTAATATTTGATTATAAATCACATAAATGTTAAGTGACCCTTAAACGCTGTCAAGAATCTCTTTATTGGGGGGGCGGTGGAAAGATGGCGGAGGAGTAAGACGCGAGATCACCTTCCTCCCCACAAATACACCAGAAATACATCTACATGTGGAACAGCTCCTACAGAACACCTACTGAATGCTGGCAGAAGACCTCAGACCTCCCAAAAGGCAAGACACTCCCCACGTACCTGGGTAGGGCAAAAGAAAAAAAAAATAATTAAAAACAGAGACAAAAGAATAGGGACGGCACCTGCACCAGTGGGAGGGAGCTGCGAAGGAGGAAAGGTCTCCACACACTAGGAAGCCCCTTCGCGGGCAGAGACTGCGGGAGGCGGAGCGGGGAGCTTCGGAGCCGCGGAGGACAGCACAGCAACAGGGGTGCGGAGGGCAAAGCGGAGAGATTCCCGCATAGAGGATCGGTGCCGACCGGTACTCACCAGCCCGAGAGACTTGTGTGCTCAACCCGCCGAGGCGGGCGGGGCTGCGAGCTGAGGCTCGGTTTCGGTTTCGGTCGGAGCTCAGGGAGAGGACTGGGGTTGGCGGCTTGAACATAGCCCGAAGGGGTTAGTGCGCCACGGCTAGCCGGGAGGGAGTCCGGGGAAAAGTCTGCACCTGCTGAGGAGGCAAGAGACTTT
>NW_006784813.1:334086-334990 GCF_000442215.2 Lipotes vexillifer | reverse complement strand
TTTCTTAATAATTAATTTTAGTTTAAAGAACTCTATTATACTTTACCTTCTTTCTATCTTTCCTTCCTTCCTTCCCTTTTTGAGACAACGAATCGTCCCAAATTGAGGAGGTGGACTTGGAGAGCAAGTTTTATGATTTTTTCCACTTTACCTCTTTTTGTGAGGGTATATGTGTATGCTTCTATGTAAGATTTTGTCTCTATAACTTTGCTTCCACCATTTGTCCTAAGGTTCTATCCTTCCCTTTTTTTTTTTCCTCTAAATAATTATTTTTTTAATTCAATAACTTTATTATACTTTATTTTATTTTACTGTATCTTCTTTCTTTCTGTATTTTTTCCTTCCTTCCCTCATTCCTTCCTTCCTTCCCTCCTCCCTCCCTCCCTCCTTTCTTTCCTTCTTGCCTTCTTCCTTTTTCTTCTTTCTTTCTTCCTTCCCTCCTTCCTTCCTTCCCTCCTTTCTTTCTTGCTTCTTTATTTCCTCCTACTTCTACTAATTCTCTCTACTTTCTCTCCCTTTTATTCTGAGCCGAGTGGATGAAAGGCTCTTGCTGCTCCAGCCAGGAGTCAGGACTCTGCCTCTGAGGTGGGAGAGCCAACTTCAGAACACTCGTCAAGAAGAGACCTCCCAGCCCCACATAATATCAAACGGCGAAAATCTCCCAGAGATCTCCATCTCAACACCAGCACCCAGCTTCGCTCAACGACCAGCAAGCTACAGTGCTGGACAACCTATGCCAACCATATAGCAAAACAGGAACACAACCCCACCCACTAGCAGAGAGGCTGCCTAAAATCATAATAAGTCCACAGACACCCCAAAACACACCACCAGACGTGGACCTGCCCACTAGAGAGACAAGATCTAGGCTCATTCATACACCACAACACAGGCACTAGTCCCC
>NW_006784813.1:285179-328121 GCF_000442215.2 Lipotes vexillifer | reverse complement strand
GGGATAGGGAGGGGGGGAGGGAGGGAGACAAAGAGGGAAGAGATATGGGAACATATGTATATGTATAACTGATTCACTCTGTTATAAAGCAGAAACTAACACACCATTGTAAAGCAATTATACCCCAAGAAAAAAAAAAAAAAAAAAATCTTTTTATTTTCTATCAAGACCTCATTAGTTTTTGTTTGTTTGTTTTTTTATGCTTTAGTTGGAACAAAATGGTGGCCCTAATAAAGCAGAAACTAACACACCATTGTAAAGCAATTATACCCCAAGAAAGATGTTAAAAAAAAAATCTTTTTATTTTCTATCAAGATCTCATTAGTTTTTGTTTGTTTGTTTTTTTATGCTTTAGTTGGAACAAAATATAGAGGTGGCCCTAAAGCAGTAGGAATGAAATGTAACCTGAGCTTTAGGCAATAGTACTGTGCAGACAAGTGCTGATTGTCTTACCTGAGATCAGTAATACATACTAGTTTCTAGTTTCATCTTTTTCAAGTTGTGCTAAGTTTAGATATATATCCTATGATTTGATTTTAGCATTAAGAGAATCATAAATTGACATCAGAGTGAACACAACTATAAAACTCAAATGGGAAGCCAGTTTACCAATTCCAGTAAGAGCCAAGATTATTTGCACTGTCAATTTTCATCATACTGAACTAGTTAAAAAGAAAAGAAAAAGTGTCTGAGGCAAGCTTTGCAAGACAATTTAACATACAACCACACACACACATGCATCTCTACTGTCCATGCCCATATCCAGGCACATACACTCATACACACTCACTTGTCTAATCCTAAGTTTTCCCATGTGTAAAACAGTGATAATAATAGTATGTAACACATAAGACTGTTGTGAGGGTAAAATGAGATAATACATGTAAAGTATTTAGCACAATGCTTGATCAATGGCTAGGGCTCAATATATGTTAGCTATTTTTGTTATTCAAGTGACGTTATAACTAATATGCCTTTCCAGTGATTGTGAATAGGAAGACAGAAGTTATAAAGCTTTAATTCTGCATTCTGGTATACATAATCCTAAAATTAAATTTCTGAAACAGAACCATCTTATTTCTCCCTAACGATATTCCTATTTTTAAGACTCAAGATTACTCATCTAGTAAGTAGGCAAATTGGGATTTAAGCCCACAGTTTTCTGATCTTTCTTCTACACTACAAGGATTCAATAGATGGTCTCTCAATATATATCTTTAAGTGTGTCTTTTTGTAATCATCCATTCATGTACAGGTTTCTAATATAATCTTCATTATACAGATATAATATATTCTATATACTTAGATGTGTGAGGTCCTCAGGGGTAGGGTCTAAACTCTTACTGCTTTCACTCTCCTCTTTGCCCATCCCTTCGCCAACATAATATCTCAAGACAATACAATTCTTTGTACAGGTATTCAATAAATTCATGCTTCTCGAGAAGATGAATTCCTTCCAGCACCTACTTATTTGCAACAGCCAGTGTTACCTACAAACAATCATCTCTGACATAGAAATTGATCCAACTCAGATATTCAGTAGCTAACTGACTATAAATATGGTAGTCATGGGCTTCCCTGGTGGCACAGTGGTTGAGAGTCCGCCTGCCGATGCAGGGGACGCGGGTTCGTGCCCCGGTCCGGGGGGATCCCGCGTGCCGCGGAGTGGCTGGGCCCGTGGGCCGTGGCCACTGAGCCTGCGTGTCCGGAGCCTGTGCTCCGCGGCGGGAGAGGCCGCAGAGGTGGGAGGCCCGCGTACCGCAAAAAAAAAAAAAATATGGTAGTCATGTGAATACATTGACTTATATGTGTCTTACCATTCTGAAGTTAGTTTTTCTCTTCAATGACTACAGGTTATGCTATAAACAGTATAATCATGTTGGTATTTCAAGTAAATAAAAAAAAAAGACTTTTCTCTCAGACTTTAACTCTACTCAAAAGCAGGAAATTTACTGTTGTTTTTCACTGCAAAAGATACCTAATGATGGATGTAGCTCACTAGTTCTCAGAAACAAAGAATAAGTATAAGAATGGAAAAGACATTTCAGTTCCTATATGGGTAATAACTTCTGAAGAACTGATGGATAGAAGGAGATTCTTATAAAATGACAAATTGAAATTGGCTCTGGTTCCCTTGCTCATGAAGTGTAATCCAACAGATCATCTCCCAAATTAAGCTGGTTTTTCAAAGATAGAGTCAAGTCCTCTGGCCATGCTGAGTTCTCAAGAAGAGATGAGGAAGAAGTGAGAGTCTGGTAATGGTCTGGAGAGACCTCTAAAATGGGTATCTAACCAAACATGGTGAAGAAATACTGACATACTGCCCCTGCCTAAGTAATGTGTCTTGGAAGCTGGATGTGACTCTGGATCAGAGGACCTAAAAAGGAGTAAATGTTGCATGAAAACATCTCTTCTCTCACAAGATGAGGAACACCAGCTTTAGCAGTAATGAAGCTGGTAAGCAGAGAAGCTTCCCTCAGGGATCTAGACTCAAGAAGGAGCCTTACAAGTTGCTGCCTGGCTCACTAGCTCAAGCAAGACTAACTGGATAGATACTGCAGATGGTCAGGACTCAACATGCTCCAGAAATTCAACCTCAGGACCAAGAAGCAAACACAGGGAGAAAAAAAAAAAGGCCACTAGATAAGGAAAACATAAGCAGAAAAAAACAGAATGAGAGACTCAGTGAAACAGAACTACTGGGGAAAAAGACAGTAACTTGAGTAACAGAAAAAAACAATAAGAGCAATTAAAGACATTCAAAATTAGCACAAAAAAAGCTTATGTGAAAGAAAGTGATATACAACTTAAAATTCAAGGACAAATTGATGAACTGAATAGGCATTTTTGAAATCCAAATTAGTGGTCTGGAAGATTAAGAGAAAGACATGATACAAAAAATAATAATAGAAGAGATGGGAAGCAAGACTTGCAGGATGAATCTGAGAGTACTAGCTAAAAGTAATAGGTAGTACAGGAATAAAATATCATTAAGTAAATTAAAGAAAAATTTCTGAGAAAAATTCTCAGGAAAAAAATATAACCAAAAATACAAATGTTAGGCAGAGACCTCAAAGTAAGATAAAAAATTGAAAGAGAGTAGAACAATGAACTTTGCAGTATACACAGTTGAATCTAAATGGATAGTAATATAGTGGTTGAGGGTATGTAATTTAAGAGCCAAGTAAGGATTCTTGGCATAGAAAAGTAATACTACTGGGGAAAACATAACAATAATCTGGGACTTTCCTGGTGGTGCAGTGGTTAAGAATCCACCTGCTAGAACACTCTATGATATAAATCACAGCAAGATCCTTTTTGGCCCACCTCCTAGAGAAATGGAAATAAAAACAAAAATAAACAAATGGGACCTAATGAAACTTCAAAGCTTTTGCACAGCTAAGGAAACCATAAACAAGAAGAGAAGACAACCCTCAGAATGGGAGAAAATATTTGCAAATGAAACTGACAAAGGATTAATCTCTAAAATTTACAAGCAGCTCAATAACAAAAAAACAAACAACCCAATCCAAAAATGGGCAGAAGACCTAAATAGACATTTCTCCAAAGATGATATACAGACTGCCAACAAACACATGAAAGAATGCTCAACATCATTAATCATTAGAGAAATGCAAATCAAAACTACAATGAGATATCATCTCACACCACTCAGAATGGCCACCATCAAAAAATCTAGAAAAAATAAATGCTGGAGAGGGTGTGGAGAAAAGGGAACACTCTTGCACTGCTGGTGGGAATGTGAATTGGTACAGCCACTATGGAAAACAGTATGGAGGTTCCTTAAAAAACTACAAATAAAACTACCATATGACCCAGCAATCCCACTACTGGGCATATACCCTGAGAAAACCGTAATTCAAAAAGAGTCATGTACCAAAATGGTCACTGCAGCTCTACTTACAATAGCCCGGAGATGGAAACAACCTAAATGTCCATCATCAGATGAATGGATAAAGAAGATCTGACACATATATACAATGGAATATTACTCAGCCATAAAAAGAAATGAAATTGAGTTATTTTTAGTGAGGTGGATGGACCTAGAGTCTGTCATACAGAGTGAAGTCAGAAAGAGAAAGACAAATACCGTATGCTAACACATATATATGGAATTTAAGGAAAAAAAATATCATGTAGAAACTAGGGGTAAGACAGGAATAAAGACACAGACCTACTAGAGAATGGACTTGAGGATATGGGGAGGGGGAAGGGTAAGCTGGGACGAAGTGAGAGAGTGGCATGGGCGTATATACACTACCAAATGTAAAATAGATAGTGGGAAGAAGCCACATAGCACAGGGAGATCAGCTCGGTGCTTTGTGACCACCTATAGGGGTGGGATAGGGAGGGAGATGCAAGAGGGAAGAGATATGGGAACATATGTATATGTATAACTGATTCACTTTGTTATAAAGCAGGAACTAACACACCATTGTAAAGCAATAACACTCCAATAAAGATGTAAAAAAAAACAATTAAAAGTCAAAATGTGAAACTCCATAAAAAAAAAAAAAAAAGAATTCATCTGCTAATGCAGGCAACACAGGTTCAAGCCCTGGTCCAGGAAGATTCCAGAGGCAGTGGAGCAACTAAACCCCGGCGCCAACTACTAAGCCTGTGCATTCCACAATTACTGAGCCCGCATGCCACAACTACTGAGCCCACGCTCCTAGAGCCCATGCTCTGCAACAAGAGAAGCCACTGCAATGAGAAACCCACGCACCCCAACAGAGTAACCCCTACTCGCTGCAATTAGAGAAAGCCCGCGCACAGCAACAAAGACCAAATGCAGCCAAAAATAAATAAATAAAATAAAATTTTTTAAAAAGATAAAAAACAATAATCTGGAACTAAAAATACTAAGATATCTCAGAAAAAATAAATAAAACATTAAAATGTAGTAGGATACAGATGTAGACTATTCTCAATGTCTCTTCTTGGAATTGAAAAACATAGTTTATTATGAGAATTATTTATAAATTACTTTCATAAAATGATACATGTATTTTGCCATTAACAAACGTAGGTGGATATTAGAGAAACAGAATGAACAATTAAACTCCAAAATAGCAAAAGAGATTGGGGGGAAAAAAGCAGCTTGGTCCAACCAATGAAAAACAAAGTGGGAAAAAAATACACAATAATATAAATAGTAAACATATATGAACCAGAAGAAAGAAAATCTATTATATCCACTGTTATGCTAAATATGAGCATTTTAGAACTTTATATAGAAAAGATATTACAAAAGAAGGAAGGCACATGAAAAGATGCTCAGTATCTCTAATCATCAGGGAAATGCAAATCAATACAACAATGACATATCACCCCACACCTGCCAAAATGGCTATTGTGCTTGGGATCCTTCTGAAGTTAATAGAGACACCATAGTTTAAGGGTTCAGGCCCATAAGACTGCCTCCACCTTTAGATGCCAATTGCAAGGCCCTGGTTGTCACCTATACGGTGAGTCCCCTACATACGAACAAGTTCCGTTCTGAGAACATGTTCATAAGTCCAATTTGTTCATAAGTCCAACAAAGTTAGCCTAGGTACCCAACTAACAGAATTGCCTACATAGTACTGTACTGTAATAGGTTTACAGTACTTTTCACACAAATAATAGATAAAAAAACAAACACACAAAAAATAAAGAAAACATTTTTAATCTTACAGTACAGTACCTTGAAAAGTACAGTAGTACAGTACAACAGCTCGGACACTGGGGCTGACATCGAGTGAACAGGCAAGAAGAGTTACTGACTGGAGGAGAGAGAGAAGGTGGGGAGATGGTGGAGCTGAATAATCATCAGCAATAGGAGACGGAGGGCAAGTTGCAATGTCACTGACGCTTGACGTTGATGGCACAGGTTCTGGTTCCATGCTAGAACCAGAGGCATGTTTGCGTCTTTGAAAGTTCACAACTTGAAGGTTTGTATGTAGGGGACTTACTGTACTTCTGCATGAGCAGCTATAAATTGGAGGTTCCCATGACTTTCTCCTTGGGTTCAATTATTCTCTGGAATGGTTAACAGAAGCCAGGGAAACAGTTGACTCACTATTACCAATTTACTACGAAGGATACATTAATGGATACAAATGAACAGCCAGATGAAGAGATACATAGGATGAGGTCCAGAAGGGTCCCAAGCACAGGAGCTTCTTTCCCCATGGAGTTTGGAGTGTACCACCCTACTGGCACTTGGATGCATTCTTGTTCACTAACCGAGAAACTCTTCAAACCTCTTTGGTTGGGGTTTTTAATGAAGTTTTTACTAAATAGGCATGAGTGATTAAATTATTGGCCACTGGTGATTAACAATCTTCAGCTCCTCTCCCCTCACCAGGGATTAGGGGTTGGGGCCAAAAATGCCAACTCTCTAGTCACATGATTGGTTCACAGTAATCAGCTTCCTATCCTAGGTACTTTCCAAAAGTCATCTCATTAAAATAAATGCAGGTGTAGTTGAAAAGGACTTGTTATGAATAACAAAAGATGCTCCTTTTACCTTTATCACTTTGGAGCTATTTCAGGAACTGAGGGGAAAAAAACCAAATATTATTTTATTTTATTATATTAGTTGTTCTGTGCTAAGAACCAAGGACCAAGATCAAATATATATTTCTTATTATATCACAATGTCATACTTGGAAAGACCCCAAGATATGATCTGAATCATCTTTTCTTCGTAGGGGTGGTATTCTCTTGAATCAAGTATATTTTTGGTTAATTATAATAATTTTTAAGTTGCAAGTGATTAAGACTTTACTGTTACTTTTAATAATTTCAGGATAAACCTGACCTAGTGGGGATAGAAAAGATCATATAAACAGGCCCAGGTGAGCAGAATAGGTTGGTGTTTTTGAACAAGAGATGTCTCCATTCATTTATCCATCAAATAAATTTTATTATCTCTCATATTAAAAGTCCAGTACTAGCTGCTAAAAACTCGCTAATAACTAAAACAGACTGTATTTGTCTTATTGGAGTATATAGTCTGGTGGGGAGAGATACTATGGGCTGTGTACCCTCTTCAGATTATACACATCACATAAAATGATAGATTAGGGCTTCTCTGATGGTGCAGTGGTTGGGAGTCCACCTGCCGGTTCAGGGGACGCGGGCTCGTGCCCCGGTCTGGGAGGATCCCGCATGCCATGGAGCGGCTGGGCCCGTGGGCCATGGCCGCTGAGCCTGTGCGTCCGTAGCCTGCGCTCCTCAACGGGAGAGGCCACAGCAGTGAGAGGCCCGTGTACCGCAAAAAAAAAAAAAAAAAAGATAGATTAAACTTAGGATTAAAAAAGTCTAGTATATCTCACTTATTAAGAATTTGAGAACTCTCAAGTTTCTACTAAGAAATTATTATTTGAGAAACACTCAATTAAAATGGATTGCTGAATAGACATTTCTCCAAAGAAGAAATACAACTGCCCAATAAGCACATGTTAGCCACTGGGGAAAAGCAAATCAAAACACAATGAGATGCCACTCTACACCCACTAGGATAGCTGTAATCAAAAAGGCAGATAATAACAACTGTTCTTAGGACATGGAAAACTGGAACCATCATACACTGCTGGTGGGATTGTAAAATGGTACAGCCACACTGGAAAACAACCTAAAATCTCAAAATGTTAAACACAGATTTATCATTTGACCTAACAATTCCAATCCTTGCTACAAACCCAAATGAAATAAAGACATCTGTTCTCACACACACACAAACTTATACAAAAATGTTCACAGCAGCATTACTGACAATAGTCAAAGAATGAGGAAAACCCAAATGCCTGTCACCTGACCATCTGATAAGCAAAGGTGGTATATGCATATAATGAAATATTATTCAGCAATAAAAAGGAATAAAGTATTGATACATGGTACAACATGGACAAACCTTAAAAATATTATGCTAAATGAAAGAAGTCAGTCACAAAAGACTACACATTGCATGATACCATTTATATGAAATGTCTAGAATAAGCAAATCTATAGCAACAAAAAAGTTCATTAGTGGTTTCCCAAGACTGGAATATGGGAGTAGGGGAAGTTGGAGGGAAACTGGGATTGACTGCTAATGGATATGAAGTTTCTTTTTGGGGTGATGAAAATGTTCTAAAATCATGTTGTTTGTTGCACAATTCTGTGAATATGTTAAAAACCACTGAATTTTCCACTTTAAATAGTTGAATTATATCTCAAAGCTATTTTTTTCCTGTTGTGATTCCTTTGGTGTATTCTTTTTTTAATTGAAGTATAATTAATTTACAATATTGTATTAGTTTCAAGTGTATAGGAAAGTGATTCAGATATCTATCTATCTACCTATACACACACACACACACACACACACACACACGTATTCTTTTCCAGATTCTTTTCCATTATAGGTTACTACAAGATACTGAGTATAGTTCCCTGTGCTATACAGTAAGTCCTTGTTGTTTACTTAAATTATATATAATTGTGTGTATATGTTAATCCCAAATTCCTAACCTATCCCTCCCCTTTCCACTTTGGTAACCATAAGTTTGTTTTCTACGTCTGTGAGCCTATTTCTGTTTTGTAAATAAGTTCATTTGTATCATTTTTTTTTAGATTCCACATGTAAGTGATAGCATATGTTATTTGTCTTTCTCTGACTTACATCACTTAGTGTGATAATCTCTAGGTCCATCATGTTGCTGCAAATGGCAATATTTCATTGTTTTTATGGCTGAGTAGTATTCCACTGTATATAGGTACCACATCTCCTTTATCCATTCATCTGTCTATGGACATTTAGGCTGTTTCCATGTCTTGGCCCAGTGTTTGCAGCAGCACTATTTACAAAGACGTTATTTTTATTTTTTTTTTTTATTTTTTTTTTTTGCGGTACGCGGGCCTCTCACTGTTGTGGGCTCTCCCGCTGCGGAGCACAGGCTCCGGACGCGCAGGCCCAGCGGCCATGGCTCACGGGCCCAGCCGCTCCGCGGCATGCGGGATCCTCCCAGACCGGGGCACGAACCCGTGTCCCCTGCATCGGCAGGCGGACTCTCAACCTCTGCGCCACCAGGGAGGCCCAAAGACGTTATTTTTAAAATGCCAGTTGCTATCATTTTAGGGGTCTAATTCTTGTCAATATGATCTTAAACAAAATGTAACAATACTCACTAAAGTATAACACCCATTACTGATATAAATTGATTAGCCAGATGAGCAAATTATGCTTTTATTCTTTACAATGTTTGACAAGATAAAGGCTCAGCACTAGCAAAGTCAGGTAATGAATCGCACTCTTCCCGCTCTCAGAACAATGTTTTTTCCATTATACCACTGTGATAGAATTTTTTCCTGATATGTTATGTAACTTTAAAAGGTGCCATTGACCAGATAGTACAGTGAAAGGAACCCCCTTGGACTGTACCATATGAACAGCGGTACACAGTTATCCTGATTGGGCCACTCCAAAGAGTAATAGAGGTTTACTACTAAGTATTTGAACTTCCCAAAGGTAACATACACCCTAATTTGTTTACTGAGATTTATCATGCACCTTGCCTTCTATTATTCTTACCCAGACCCATGAAATCAGCATTAGGAAAAGCAAGGCATTTACTGACATCTGCAAGACACCTCTCTAAAAAGGAAACAGGATGCTGGCTGCAGTCATGGACTGTTGTCGGGATGAATAAACTTGTCTCGGGGATCTTCTACAGTAAAGCAACCCAAGCAATCTTCAAATCAAAACATAAATCATTTTAGTTTTAGAGAAATGTAAAAAAAAATAATAATAACATATGATAGAATTCGGCAATTTAATTTGTTTCCCTTAATTTAATTTTCACATGCCCAAAGTGCAGACTAAAGAGGTATTAAAATGCAGGGAACAACTTTATAGAATTAACTTTGCTCCCTGTAAGAGGTTATAAAGATGACATTGGTGAGCATTTCCCTGAACCACTCAATTTTAATGCATGGTTGATCTGGGCATTTTGAGATGAAGTGTGTAAAGGGCTGAGTTCCTTGAGATTTCACTGTGTACACAGATCGTAAATGCATATCCTTGCTGTTTCCCTAAGGTCCTTATGTTATCTGTTTAGAAGGCAGTGCATTATTCAAGTGAAATGCTGAAATCATGTCCCCTCTATGTAGTTAGCAAGTAAAATTGCTTCTGTAAACGTTGATTCTTCTTCAAAAGGTACAATGAATTGATGAAGAAATACTTTTTTTCCTTGTTTTTGTTTTTAACATCTTTATTGGAGTATAATTGCTTTACAATGTTTGGTTTCTACTTTATAACAAAGTGAATCAGCTATACATATACTTTTAAATGTTAGACTGAAACAAACAAATATGTTTAAGAGATATTAATAGTTTGAAGAGAACCTAAGGAAACATGTCTTTCCCCGACAATAGTTACAGATAAAATGATAAAGAATGTTACCTTTATTTTTCATTAGAAAAGTAACACTTATTCCTTTAAGAAAAGGTTGAACATAGACAACATTTTTAATACCTCAAGAACCACCATCATATATTTCCATAAAATATCTTTTATAAGGCATGAAAAAAATAGGGTATAAATTCAACATCGTCATATGTTAGCAGTGGTTACATCTTGAAAGTTGGGTTACAGATGGTTTGTTTTCCTAATACTTTTCTCTATTTTCCAAACTTTCCACAGTAAACATATTATACTGGACTTAAAAAATGAGTTTTAGTACAAAATATAAACAAATAAAAATGTGAGGGACAGATAGACATAAAAAGAAATGTCCTGGGCTTCCCTGGTGGTGCAGTGGTTGAGAGTCCGCCTGCCGATGCAGGCGACACAGATTCGTGCCCTGGTCCGGGAAGATCCCACATGCCACGGAGCGTCTGCGCCCGTGAGCCATGGCCGCTGGGCCTGCGCGTCCGGAGCCTGTTGCTCCACAACGGGAGAGGCCAAAACAGTGAGAGGCCCGCATACCGCAAAAAAAAAAAGAAATGTCCTCAGTTGAATGTGTGGGGTTTACTTTAAAATGATCCACCATCCTCCCCACAATAGTTGGGAGAAAGATGAACAAACATGGCAAAATGTTGAAAATCACTCAAGATGAGTAATAGAAACACGGGGTTTATTACACTACTCTCTCTACTTTTATGTTCAAAAATGTCCAATAAAACAGGGAAAAAGAAAAAAAACACTATCATAAAACAATCAATGTTAATGTTTTGCTGTACTTCCTCCCATCTTTCTTCCTCATGTATAATTTTTGTTTGTTTTGCAAAGCATCAATCATCTCTTGTAACCATACTGTTTATCTTTACAGTTTGGTTCCAAAGCACAATACTTAAGCTGTCAGGCCATGCCAAAGCACAATACTTAAGCTGGAATCAGGCCATGTTTATACACACACACACACACACACACACACACACACACACACACCCAACACACACAACTTCACCTGCAATTCTCTCATCCAAAGGACAAGTCCTGTTTGCCCTCATTTTCTTACTTGAGCCAGAATATTTATGTACTACCTTGAAGATGAAAGTTTCCAGAATAACGACCAGAGCTGATTAGTCTGGTCCAAACAGTTCCCAAAACAGATGGCTGGGGTTGAATTGAAAAGTGGACAAAGGGAGAGTCGCCTCTGTGGATGTTGAAATACATCATAATCCTGTATGTTTCCAATGCTAATGCTTGGGCCTGAGCCTTCTTTTGAAGAAGTTATTACCCTCCAGGCAGATCACAGGGCTTCTTCAAGGTGGGAGACAGGACGAACTTTCCATCAGTGTGATGGGAGCTACAGATAAACATCTTTGCACTACCATTAGTCTTGGATCCCAGGATTATAACTGGATTCAGTCACAAAAACCACTTTGCAGGGCACAAGGCTGCCTAGCATAGGGCATATCCCTATATCTTTCATTCCTGTATCACCCATAGAAGCACACCATTCCCTTTTGACCTACAGCTTTAGAGCAGTGGAGAGCCCACATGGTCATTCTGTACTTTTCTGCTTTTATTCAAAGTTTATCTCTGGAGTCATAATTGCTCTTTCCTGATCCCAGAGCATCATTCAGGGCCACCTCAATCCAACTGGCTTAGGAGAAAGGAGTTAGGTCTTGATTCTTTCTCTTCAAAAACCTCCCTGGCACCTTAGGTAAATAAGCCTACTAATTCCAAGACAAATTTCAAGTCACATCAATCAATGCTTTCCTCAAGCAGACAAAAGAGAATTTTACCCCACCAGGCACAGTTACTATATTCTACATACAAGGCAACATCTCCTGGCAGTTAAGAATATGGGTTCTGAAGCTTCAGAGCCTGTGTTCAAATCTCATCTTTGTCATTTACTTTCTTTATGACCTTGATCAAGATACTATAAATCTTCTGTGTCTAGACTTTCTCATCTGCATAACAGGGATACTATCAGGGTCTTCTTCACAGGGATCTTATGATAATTCAGAGTTAACACATTTAATGTACTTAGAAAAGCACCTAACATATAGTAAATGTAGAATATGTGCTAGATAATCAGTATCCTGATTTTTTCACTTAATATTATGAATATTTTTCATGTTATTTTTAATAGTTGCCCATTTTCTATCAAATGAATATTTTTATTCAACAATTCTCTTCTAATTGAACATTTAGTTTCTTTTCAGTTTTACTATTATAAACTATATTGATATAAGTATTTTTATGCGTGGATTTTCTCATGTTTAGTGTCAAATCTTTGAAGTTCCCAAAATGGAAATTTACCAAATCAAGGAATAAACATTTAAAATTGCCTGATAAATTTTGCCAAAATATCTTACAGGACCAATCTGTTTTCACTAACTTTGATGCCAATTTAGTCCCACACTTCAAAAGATAAAATCTCAAGGAAAAAAAGACCGTCCCAGAATTTTTAAACCAAATTTTCAAACACAACCTTCAGACATTATTTCAGGTATTATTTGTCCTCATCTTTTGCTCGGATAGCAATGCTACTATGCCAAACCAATATGTAGATGTCTCTTGTTTTCAACTTTTCTGGGACTTTAAACTTGATAAAAATGCAAAAGTGGTAGCTAACTTCAATACAAACTCTTTCAGTCTATATACCTATCTCTAAATATTGCTTACATTTACACTGTGTCAAAGCCTTACAATGGAATCAGAGGAAATAAAGAGGGGTGACTTAGAGACAAACACTATAAATATCTGAAATAACCAGGAATACATAAAACTCAGGATAGAAGATGGAGAAAACTTAGAAAACCAAACACTGCCATCAAAATGTTGCTATAGAATAGTAGTAACACAGTGGTTACTGCAAGCTCTAGGTTAGACTGCTCAGTGTGAATGTGAGGTCTATCACAGAGAATTTTTATTTTGAGTTACTCTTAAAATAGGTAAAAGCTCATGGAAGGCTGAATGTAAGTTTCTACCTGTGGAGATTATTTTGCATGGTACAGGTGTGACTGATTTTAAATTGTTCCTGAATAACTTCCCCCCTTCTCATAAAGTTTTGGATGAGTATGTGGCCACCCAGCTAAACTACATTTCCCAGCAACCCTTGCATCTGGGTTTGGCCATATGCTAAAGTTCTGGCCATTGGAATATGAGAAGAAATTAAGTGTGCAATGCCTGGATATTGCCTTTAAAAGGAGTGGATGTGTATCCTCTAGGCTTTGCTCCTTCCTATAGGTTGACAGATGGTGAGAATTAAAGGATCTTCCTTGGTTACATAAAGCAAACATGGTAGATGACTGCACTGGACTGTTACATGAAAATGAAATAAAGTTCCAGGCACTTTAATAGTAGGGTTTCTTAGTTAAAGCAACTCAATCTGTACCTTTCCTAATATAATATGACTCCAACAGAAGTCAAGTTGGTTGTGATTTGAATTTTTGTAAAGAATGACAATAAAATATTATCAGAAAAGCATATTCAATATTCATTAATGACTTCTACATTGCTGAGTGATCTTACCCCAGCTGCTAGGAGTAGTGGTGGCCCACCATCTTCATCTGTCAGTTCAGTTAGTAGACATCTGGTCATGTTCAAAACGTCCATAAGACATTTGGTCCATGCCAAAAGGTCCTTAATATTTGTTCCTGTCCAAAACCCAGTGGCATTAACTAAATATGCTCACAGGTGTTTTTTGGACAGCACCAAATTTCAAAGACCTTTGGCCATAGACCAAATGTCTTATGGACCAAATATCTTATAGATAATTTGGGCAGGACCAAATGTCCTACAAGGGTCAGTTCTTCATAGTTTGCCTCAACTGTATAAAGCCACCTTGCCCAGGATCCCACCCTAATAAATGGCCGGCACACTAAACCCATCTCATGGTCCAATTCCCAGAAAGTTCAACATGCAATAGTTATGTAACAGGAGTGGTACAAAAAAATTAGGCAATAGAATGGATTTCTGTAGCTGGATTAGTCACTGTCTGCCTGTCACTGTCTGCCTAGTCACATCACTGTCGATAGATATAACACAAATAGACGCTGGTAAAACAAAATGCCCCAATTGCTACAATTTTCACTGGTAGTGAATTGTAATGATGTGCTAGTTCAAGGGAAGGTAAGAGCTAAAACACTGTATCAGGCATTTGAAAAATATGGGGAAATAGTAACTATAATGATAATGGAATTAAGTGGCTATTACTAAGCTCCATTGATGGAGCTAGAAAAAGACAATAAAAGCTAAGAGCAATTAACAGGCAGTTGAAAGCCAAGTGTGAGAGCCAGAGAGCCTCTTTTGGTGGTATACAACTAAGCTCTCACCTCCTGCAGCAAGCCAGAGAAAGTTAAGAACCAGACCTAGGATTTAATTGTCACTTGAGGGATTTGTAATTTCTCTCCCCAAAACTCTAGGTACTGCAGAATTAGAGGTCTAGTAACTAAATAAGGCTAGGGGACCAAGCAAGAGTCCCTTTGAATTATAAACTATAGATGCTGCCTAAGCATTTGGGGCTCCTTATGTCCAGAGACCAGACATCAAAGAGTCACCACCCTGATAGGGTTACTTGTTACGCAATGAGGGCAAGAAGGAGTATTTCTGGCACTCCAGTGACGCACTTAGGTGCCACTTGATACTCTCCTGCCAAGTTTTTATGATAAATCAACAAGTGAAGTAACATTAATTTGAGAAGAGCATGGTGACCAGAAATGAGGTTCTGGGCCATGCTACCAGACAAGCCCTGAAATCACCAGAGATGCTAACTGTTGTTGAGGGAAATCTGGAATATACAGCAGAGGAGAAAGAAAATGAGCATTCACTGTGACCCCAAAACCAATCAGAATCATGGAGGATCTGCTCTCTGAAATTAAAGTAAAACAAAACAAACAAAAAATGCAAATATATACATACACACACACACACACACACACACACACACACACACACACCACACACACATATAGGCACCAACCCATCCAACACACACACAGTCAAAAGTCCACGTACTGCTATCTCTGCCTCAAAAACAAAGGAATTGATAAAGGACACACACAAGGTCAGGAAGCTGAAACAATATGGATAGAATCAAGACTCAAACCCTAGTTCTTTTGATTCCATTCACTGTGATCTCTAATCGAACACAAAATTTTCCCCATATTTAGTTAATTTAAAGATCTGTAAAATGAAAATACTGGTACTGTACTTACTGAAAAACTCTGCATATAAGTGGACTCATTCAGATCAAATCCATGTTGGAATCTGAGTGCAAAGAGTGGATTATAGTGGGCACAAAGATGCGCCACTCAAGAAAGGAGTTGTTGCCTCAGCCATTAAGAAGGATGTCAGTCAACAACCTGTGGTTGTCATACCCTTAAGGAATTGCTCAGCTGCAAAGAGTCACCTGGCTCAAGGTTATACCATTCCCAGGGAAACACATATTTAATGACTAATTGTGGTAGGGCATTAAAAGTCCACCAATTTCCATTTAACAAGGGACAACTATGATGAGCCATTTTACTTCTGTGGGATCAAGCTAAGCTGTCACCAGATCACTGCAGCTCCATCTCTCTCTCTGCCCCACGCTGCTTTCTTCCTCTTCCTTCCACAGGTTTTCCTCCCACCAGCGTTCCCTAATAAACATGGCATATACTGCAACTGGTCTCAGAGTGGGCCTGCCAGAGAATAAAGTCTTTTGGGACACACACTTTATTCCTCATACTCCTTGAAACACGTTACTCACGAAGATTATAAGACACCATAGGTGGATTTTTCATCTACTTGATTGGCCACTATTTCTTACTCTCTTTTGTCATTTCTCTAATTTAGTATGCCCCAGGACTCCCTTTATAGTCCTGTTCCCTTCTTTTAATTACCTACACTCTTGCTAATATTACTAGTCTTGTTGCTGTGAATACCATGCAATCTGGTTTTTAATAAAGCAGCCAAAGCAGTTATGTTAAAACACCAATTATGTCACTCCTCTCCCAAAAACCATCCCATAATTTCTCTTCTCAAAGAAAAGCCCAGTTTTGTCCTTGTTGTTGTTTGTTTTTTGGGTTTTGTTTGTTTGTTTGTTTTTTGCTACAGTGGTCTGTAAGGGCCAATACCAGAGGTTCTCAACCCTTGATATATGTTATATATATATATATATATATATATAGGTTGTATAGAAAGGTTACATATGTTATATATACCTGAGAGGCTGAAAATCCAGTGTACAAAAAATAAGTACTTCACCTTTATGAACTAAAAATAACTTTATAAAACAGATATACCATCATATTACTAAATCAAGTACAAATAGTGTTACCAAGCAATAACAGTTTTGGACACAGATAAATAAAGCACACTTGTGAGTTAAAGTCAGGTTTGTACTGTCAATAGCCCTCCCTGCCCTACCTTTCCCCCAACTACATAGGGTGAACACTTTTTTCTCCCACCCTTATAGTCCATTCATTACTAAAGCCTGTAGTTCTATTTTCAAAACATGTCCCTTATAGAAGTAATTGTTAATGTTCAATAAATACCCCCATTCCCCTTCACATTTCCAGTCCCAGTGCTGTTAGGTTGAAACCATGGAATTAATTCAAGCCAAATAAGTTTGAATGGCAATAATAAGTATCATTTCCAGCCTAAGATAATTAGGAGCTGGTGTGCCTCCTTCACCTCTCTCTTCCTCTGCTGTAGTGACCTTGAAGGCCACGTGTTCCAGATAGTAGCTAGAAGATGGAAGGTATGTGGATTCTTGAGTCACCGTTTGGAGAAGAGCTGCTTTGGAGATCTGCTCAAACTGCATGAGACAGTGAAATGATTTTGGGATCTGTTAATTACTCTAAAAACTGACAAGACTGGTACCAGGAATGGGCAGGAGCTTCTCTAATGAAGACGAAAAGCAAAACATGTGGCATCTGCTTAGAAGTCAAGTGCTAGGACATCCAGGGAAGTGAAATTGGAAGTTGAAAAGATATTAATCTCTCTTACCAGTAACAAAACATGTTATCATGCTACTACCTACAGTAACTATGATCACATCATTAATGAGCTGGAAACTCTAGGAGAAGAAATGGGAAAATAGAAAATGAGTGGTGTTAGTTGCTTATTCCAGGCTCTAAAAATGTCACCTCGCCACTGGGTACAGACACCAAAAACAATGGGAACTACAAACCTGCAGCCTGCAAAAAGGAGACCCCAAACACAGTAAGATAAGCAAACTGAGAAGACAGAAAAACACACAGCAGATGAAGGAGCAAGATAAAAACCCACCAGACCTAACAATTGAAAAGGAAATAGGCAGTCTACCTGAAAAAGAATTCAGAATAATGATAGTAAAGATGATCCAAAATCTTGGAAATAGACTAGACAAAATGCAAGAAATATTTAACAAGGACTTAGAAGAACTAAAAATGAAACAAACAATGATGAACAACACAATAAATGAAATGAAAAATACTCTAGATGGGATCAATAGCAGAATAACTGAGGCAGAAGAACGGATAACCGGCCTGGAAGATAAAACAGTGGAAATAACTACTGCAGAGCAGAATAAAGAAAAAAGAATGAAAAGAACTGAGGACAGTCTCAGAGACCTCTGGGACAACATTAAATGCACCAACATTCGAATTATAGGGGTTCCAAAAGAAGAAGAGAAAAAGAAAGGGACTGAGAAAATATTTGAAGAGATTATAGTTGAAAACTTCCCTAATATGGGAAAGGAAATAGTTAATCAAGTCCAGGAAGCACAGAGTCCCATACAGGATAAATCCAAGGAGAAATACACCAAGACACATATTAATCAAACTGTCAAAAATTAAATACAAAGAAAACATATTAAAAGCAGCAAGGGAAAAATAACACGCAAGCGAATCCCCATAACGTTAACAGCTATCTTTCAGCAGAAACTCTGCAAGCCAGAAGAGAATGGCAGGACATATTTAAAGTGATGAAGGAGAAAAACCTACAACCAAGATTACTCTACCCAGGAAGGATCTCATTCAGATTTGATGGAGAAATTAAAACCTTTACAGACAAGCAAAAGCTGAGAGAGTTCAGCACTACCAAACCAGCTCTACAACAACTGCTAAAGGAACTTTTCTAGGCAAGAAACACAAGAGAAGGAAAAGACCTACAATAACGAACCCAAAACAATTAAGAAAATGGGAATAGGAACATACATATCAATAATTACCTTAAATGTAAATGGACTCAATGCTCCCACCAGAGACACAGATTGGCTGAATGGATACAAAAACAAGACCCATATATATGCTGTCTACAAGAGACCCACTTCAGACCTAGAGACACATACAGACTGAAAGTAAGGGGATGGAAAAAGATATTCCATGCAAATGGAAACCAAAAGAAAGCTGGAGTAGCAATTCTCATATCAGACAAAATAGACTTTAAAATAAGGACTATCAGAAGAGACAAAGAAGGACACTACATAATGATTAAGGGATCGATCCAAGAAGAAGATATAACAATTGTAAATATTTATGCACCCAACATAGGAGCACCTCAATACATAAGGCAAAAACTAGCAGCCATAAAAGGGGAAATCGACAGTAACACATTCATAGTAGGGGACTTTAACACCCCACTTTCACCAATGGACAGATCATCCAAAATGAAAATAAATAAGGAAACACAAGCTTTAAATGATACATTAAACAAGATGGATTTAATTGATATTTATAGGACATTCCATCCAAAAACAACAGAATACACATTTTTCTCTAGTGTTCATGGAACATTCTCCAGGATAGATCATATCTTCAGTCACAAATCAAGCCTTGGTAAATTTAAGAAAATCGAAATTGTATCAAGTATCTTATCCGACCACAAGGCTATGAGACTAGATATCAATTACAGGAAAAGATTGGTAAAAAATACAAACACATGGAGGCTAAACAATACACTACTTAATGATGAAGTGATCACTGAAAAATCAAAGAAGGAAATTAAAAAATACCTAGAAACAAATGACAATGGAGATACAACGACCCAAAACCTATGGGATGCAGCAAAAGCAGTTCTAAGAGGGAAGTTTATAGCAATACAAGCCCACCTTAAGAAGCAGGAAACATCTCGAATAAACAACCTAACCTTGCACCTCAAGCAATTAGAGAAAGAAGAACAAAAAAACCCCAGAGTTAGCAGAAGGAAAGAAATCATAAAAATCAGATCAGAAATAAATGAAAAAGAAATGAAGGAAACAATAGCAAAGATCAATAAAACTAAAAGCTGGTTCTTTGAGAAGATAAACAAAATAGATAAACCATTAGCCAGACTCATCAAGAAAAAAAGGGAGAAGACTCAAATCAACAGAATTAGAAATGAAAAAGGAGAAGTAACAACTGACACTGCAGAAATACAAAAGATCATGAGGGATTACTACAAGCAACTCTATCCCAATACAATGGACAAACTGGAAGAAATGGACAAATTCTTAGAAATGCACAAACTACCAAGACTGAATCAGGAAGAAATAGAAAATATGAACAGACCAATCACAAGCACTGAAATTGAAACTGTGATTAAAAACCTTCCAACAAACAAAAGCCCAGGACCAGATGGCTTCACCAGTGAATTCTATCAAACATTTAGAGAAGAGCTAACACCTATCCTTCTCAAACTCTTCCAAAATATAGCAGAGGGAGAAACACTCCCAAACTCATTCTACGAGGCCACCATCACTCTGATACCAAAACCAGACACGGATATCACAAAGAAAGAAAACTACAGGCCAATATCACCGATGAACATAGATGCAAAAATCCTCAACAAAATACTAGCAAACAGAATCCAACAGCACATTAAACGGATCATACACCCTGATCAAGTCGGGTTTATTCCAGGAATGCAAGGATTCTTCAATATACGCAAATCAATCAATGTGATACACCATATTAACAAACTGAAGGAGAAAAACCATATGATCATCTCAATAGATGCAGAGAAAGCTTTCGACAAAATTCAACACCCATTTATGATAAAAACCGTGCAGAAAGTAGGCATAGAGGGAACTTTCCTCAACATAATAAAGGCCATATATGACAAACCCACAGCCAACATCGTCCTCAATGGTGAAAAACTGAAAGCATTTCCACTAAGATCAGGGACAAGACAAGTTTTCCCACTCTCACCACTCTTATTCAACATAGTTTTGGAAGTTTTAGCCACAACAATCAGAGAATTAAAGGAAATAAAAGGAATCCAAATCGGAAAAGAAGAAGTAAAACTGTCACTGTTTGCAGATGACATAATACTATACATAGAGAATCCTAAAGATGCTACCAGAAAACTACTAGAGCTAATCAATGAATTTGGTAAAGTAGCAGGATACAAAATTAATGCACAGAAATCTCTGGCATTCCTATATACTAATGATGAAAAATCTGAAAGTGAAATCAAGAAAACACTCCCATTTACCATTGCAACAAAAAGAATAAAATATCTAGGAATAAACCTACCTAAGGAGACAAAAGACCTGTATGCAGAAAATTATAAGACACTGATGAAAGAAATTAAAGATGATACAAACAGATGGAGAGATATACCATGTTCTTGGATTGGAAGAATCAACATTGTTTGTGAAAATGACTCTACTACCCAAAGCAATCTGCAGATTCAATGCAATCCCTATCAAACTACAATTGGCATTTTTCAGAGCTAGAACAAAAAATTTCACACTTTGTATGGAAACAGAAGACTCCGAATAGCCAAAGCAATCTTGAGAACGAAAAACGGAGCTGGAGGAATCAGGCTGCCTGACTTCAGACTATACTACAAAGCTACAGTAATCAAGACAGTATGGTACTGGCACAAAAACAGAAAGATAGATCAATGGAATAGGATAGAAAGCCCAGAGATAAACCCATGCACATATGGTCACCTTATCTTTGATAAAGGTGGCAGGAATATACAGTGGAGAAAGGACAGCCTCTTCAATAAGTGGTGCTGGGAAAATTGGATAGGTACATGTAAAAGTATGAGATTAGATCACTCCCTAACACCATACACAAAAATAAGCTCAAAATGGATTAAAGACCTAAATGTAAGGCCAGAAACTATCAAACTCTTAGAGGAAAACATAGGCAGAACACTCTATGACATAAATCACAGCAAGATCCTTCTTGACCCATCTCCTAGAGTAATGGAGATAAAAACAAAAATAAACAAATGGGACCTAATGAAACTTCAAAGCTTTTGCACAGCAAAGGAAACCATAAACAAGACCAAAAGACAGCCCTCAGAATGGGAGAAAATATTTGCAAATGAATCAACTGACAAAGGATTAATCTCTAAAATTTACAGGCAGCTCATGCAGCTCAATAACAAAAAAATAAACAACCCAATCCAAAAATGGGCAGAAGACCTAAATAGACATTTCTCCAAAGAAGATATACAGACTGCCAACAAACACATGAAAGAATGCTCAACATCATTAATCATTAGAGAAATGCAAATCAAAACTACAATGAGATATCATCTCACACCAGTCAGAATGGCCATCATCAAAAAATCTAGAAACAATAAATGCTGGAGAGGGTGTGGAGAAAAGGGAACACTCTTGCACTGTTGGTGGGAATGTAAATTGATACAGCCACTGTGGAGAGCAGTATGGAGGTTCCTTAATAAACTACAAATAGAACTACCATATGACCCAGCAGTCCCACTACTGGGCATATACCCTGAGAAAACCATAATTCAGGAAGAGTCATGTACCAAAATGTTCATTGCAGTTCTATTTACAATAGCCTGGAGATGGAAACAACCTAAGTGTCCATCATTGGATAAATGGATAAAGAAGATGTGGCACATATATACAATGGAATATTACTCAGCCATAAAAAGAAACGAGATTGAGCTATTTATAATGAGGTGGATAGATCTAGAGTCTGTCACACAGAGTGAAGTAAGTCAGAAAGAGAAGGACAAATACCGTATGCTAACACATATATATGGAATTTAAGAAAAAAAAAGTCATGAAGAACCTAGGGGTAAGACAGGAATAAAGACACAGACCTACTGGAGAATGGACTTGAGGATATGGGGAAGGGGAAGGGTAAGCTGTGACAAAGCACGAGAGAGGCATGGACATATATACACTACCAAACATAAGGTAGATAGCTAGTGGGAAGCAGCCACATAGCACAGGGATATCAGCTCGGTGCTTTGTGATCACCTGGAGGGGTGGGATAGGGAGGGTGGGAGGGAGGGAGATGCAAGAGGGAAGAGATATGGGAACATATGTATATATATAACTGATTCATTTTGTTGTAAAGCAGAAACTAACACACCATTGTAAAGCAATTATACTCCAATAAAGATGTAAAAAAATAAAAAAATTTTAAAAAGGAAGGAAAAAAAAAAGTCACCTCATCGCAGAGGACTTTGCTTTTGTCACTCCCCGCAAGTTAACCCTTCATTATTCTCTGTATCAGTTCATATTATTCACCGTAATCCTAAATTAGTATGTTGTCTACTCAATCAGTCTCTCTAGAATAAGATCTCCATGAAAAAGAGACTTAAGAGTCTCATGTTTACCACTTTATCATCAGAATCTTAACAGTGTCTGCCACACAGTAACAAAAATAAATGTTACACAAATGAATAAAATAAAGAATGAATGCACTCTAATTATTTGTTTGAGATGAAGACTCATTCATTAATACACATTGGTACCTGTCTGCTTCTCTTTCTCTCTTTCTCATTCTCCTTCAGCTTCAGCTTCTTGTTCTCTCCACACAGCTTCTCTTCTCTTTTTTTTTCCCCCTCTGCATTTGCTTTATTCTTTTCTCCCTAAAACTAGTTTCCCTGCTTCCTAGGTCACCTAGCAGCCCCACAGCTTCCAAATTAATGTTAGTTCTCTCACTACACAGTAATTCCAAATTATCTTGAGAAATAATCCGATTGAGCTACTTTAGGTCATTTGTGACCAATCATTTATGGACACTGGTGGGGGAGAACAGAGGAGGTATATACACAGTTGTCAGTGTCCTAAGAATAAATCTGGAAAGGTGACTACTACAAATGCTCTTGACAACAGACTAAAAAATAGGAAGCTGCTGAATAAATTTTCAAATAACTCATTTATCAGGTGGGGCCTCAGGATACCAAAAATTTTTAAAAAGTAATGAAAAAGTCCTAAAATTTGCAATAGAAAATAGATAGCTGAGTGATATTACTGACCATTTTAAAGAACAAGGAAATAATTAAAATTTTAATCAAATTGTACATAAAGCAATATTCCAAAATCTTTGGAGGTACTTGTTCACAATTACTGTTCCCAATTACATATTTGAAGCAAAACTCTCTTTACTGGGAGCATCTTTAATGACAATGAGACCAAAAAAATAATGAAGATTAAAAATAGAATCACATGTAGTTTTTCTCCTGTACTTGTTTTATTCCCTCTTTCATTTAGAAATAGAAAAATTAAATAGCTCAAGCAAGCAATTTGTAAGCAAATGATAAAGAATGTTTGCAACAGTTTACTCTGGCACTTCATTGGAAAAGTCACAGATCAGACTAAGAGATTCTGACAATAAATATCCTGTTTATGAGTATGATTTATCCATAGATATAGCTACTGATTTAAAATAAACTTATAGATTGTACTTTATGAACTATGCTTTAAGTATTACTCCAGTTATGTAGTCTAGTCTAATCAAGCCTGTTGGCATTGTGATTTGGGAAAATAATTTTAATATATCATTTTATTATTATTTGATAATTATTTAACGTTCAAGTGGTATTTACAGTTGTATAACATACACGTTTATAGTATATAATACATATAATATGTACACACATAAATGCACACAAATGTGGGTTGAAAACATTAAATTGAAATTATATCTAAAACTATGTCATAAATGGGTATCCTACCTTTTGACTCTTCTCTTCAAATTCTTCAGATACCCATTATCCTTTGCTGCCCAGAGCTGTCAAATTGTACTCCAATACTAAGATCTCTTTGTTTTACTCCATAAAATGTCTCTTCTGTTTCTCTTCCCATATCAATCAGAAGATATATCCCAGAATGTAAAATAGATGATTATCTTATTACTTGACAAGGTAAAAAGTTTTAACACTCTCCTATTCATTCATTTAAGAAGTATACACACACACACATTTAAGTGTTCACACACACACAATAAGCTGACAATATGGTAAGTACTGAAGAAACCATGGTGAACAAGCCAATTTCCTTCCCTCAAATTGCTTAGAGTCTACTAAATAAAAAATTATTATGCCCTTACTATATGCCAACAGGTGATGATCAAAGTATAGTAGCTCATTTTACTCCTTAAACCCTTTGACCTCGAGTTAATCCTATTTTAAAGATGTGATAGGGACTTCTCTGGTGGCCCAGTGGCTAAGGCTCTGTGCTCCCAATGCAGGGGGCCCAGGTTTGATCCCTGATCAGGGAACTAGATCCTTCATGCCACAACTAAGAGTTAACATGCCGCAACTAAAGTTCCCTCATGCTGCAACTAAAGATCCCATATGCTGCAACTAAGACCTGGCACAGCCAAATAAATAAATAAATATATTTTTTTAAAAAGATGTGACAAATTATTTAACAAGTCCAAGTTTAGATAGTGTCATTTTTTAAGTGTCTGGATATCTAATCTTTAAATGCTAATATTAGTAATCAGGGTAGGGTTTACTAGTTGATGGAATTTGAATAAGAACCTAAGAGCCCCACAATTCCTTTCCACCAAACACCCTCTTCTTCTATATAATTGCTAAGGCAGATAAATATGTATTTCATTAATAAATGGGAACCCAAAACATCACTTTAGTATTAGGTGGGCTAACAGTGATACCCAAATGTGAGACTTTCTTGTAACCTAGATCAAACACACAGCTTACACCCAAGCCCTAAACAGCCCTCTCTATGTCAAAGAATGGAACCCAGCGATGATGATTCCCTAAGGCTTGGGGAATGCTCTGAGAGGAAGCACAGAGATACAGGATGGGTAACTGGCCCTCCCCTATAGTGTGGGCCTTGGTCTCACACAGGTCCTAGAGATAAGGAGGAGAAAGTAGGAAAAAGAGCTGCAGTAGAAAAAAGACCCTAATTACTAATAACAATGGTCCAACCACTGATCCAGAGTCTGAGGAATCAGATTTCTCTATCTAGGGAAACAGAAAAAAGAAAAAAAGTGTTTTGGAGAGAACGGCACTTCTTCTCCCAAGAAATTAGTAAATGTTGAAGCCAGAATATGATCTGGGTATTTTCACTCCAAGATTCCAAGTTTATTATTTTAACTGCTCTATTTTTTTTAAAAAAGAATGTTGTTACCCTTGTTTTTTGTTTGTTTGTTTTTGTTTTTTGGCCACACTGTGTGGCATGAAGGATCTTATTTTCCTGACCAGGGATCAAACCTGAGCCCCCTGCAGTGGAATCAAGGAGTCCTAACCACTGGACAGCCAGGGAATTCCCTATCTTTGTATTTTTAAAAGGGCTTTATTTACAAAAAGGAACCTCTAAATAATAGAATACTCAAAGGATTCATTTTAAAGCATAAATGATTCCTCTGGGGACTTCCCTGGTGGTCCAGTGGCTAAGACTCCACGACCCCAATGCAGGGGGCCCAGGTTCAATCCCTGGTCGGGGAACTAGATCCCACAGGCATGTCACAACTAAGAGATCACATGCCGCAATTAAAGATCCCATGTGCCGCAACTAAGACCCGGTGCAGCTAGATAAATAAACATTTTTTAAAAAATGATTCCTCTGCTTCTCTTTCTAGCAAATTGCCTCTTCCCACTATACCTATTAACTCCACTCATTCCTCACATGTGAATTCTTACCAAAGTGGTTTTCTCAGGTTTTATCAACCATTATTAACCCTCCAGTTTGAGGAACAACCTAAAACTTTACATTAATGATATCTGATGAAAACAGAGAGATCAAAATAATTATCATGATTAAATATTAAGCAAAGCAATGGCCATTTTTAGAAGAAAAATTATTTAACCTTCCAAGAAATATATTTTTATTTTTTAAACTTTAAACCTGTAACATTAATGAAAGGATAAAATTGTCAAGTTCATCAAATATTATCATTTGGGTGATATGGAACATATAGCCCATGAAAGTGCACTATTACTGTTAAGTAAGCTCCGTTGTGTTTTTGTTTTTTTTTTTAATTTTTAAATACTCATTTCTTTCTTCCACCACTAGCTTTCAGGGTAGTATTCTCTTCAATGTCTCTGTGCCCTTGAAATTTGTTTTACCTATTTCTGGAATTATTTTCCTTTCTCTCTAACTTGTAAACTATGACTTGTCAATCTTTAACACTCAGATAATACGATGAGGGCATTGGCACTCCACCTCACAGATTTATGTGCCTACAATATTGTACACTTCCTGATTTTAGAACTTGCGACAATAGTTTCTGTCCCGAGACACTGTGACATCCTTGAAACAAGAGACTATATTCTATTCAACTCTGAAATCTTCTTCCCCCAAAGCACATCACTGTTCCTGTCTAAGGAATGAATGAACAATTTTTGGAAGGGAGTGAGTACAGAAATTCACAACTCTAAACTCTCAGAAAATTATTCCTCTCTCCTCACCCCTACATCTATTAATACCCATATGAATATAACAAGCAAGCTCTGACTTGGTATTTTAACCTTTATATAGTTCTGGGAAGTCTATGTCTTATAGGATGCAACAGCATAAAAAGAATGATTTGTGATGACTCATTCTGATCCATGTCAAGTAGGACAATAAAATATATAAACTCTTCACATTTTTAGAGTCTAGCTCCTACATGATTTACTGGAAGAGAGATATGGTATCTTACCAGAAAATTAAATTGACTAGCCAGCTCTTTGCCTATTTAATAACTCTACGCTCATAAGGAAATATTTTGATTCAGCCATTCAACTTCATAACACAAATCTACGTGTAAAAAAGAAATAAATTACTGGCGAAGAATTTTAAACTTGATAACTTAGGAATGTGAAAGAAAAACTCTTCTTAGTTACTGGAGTTGACTGGAAAATAGACATAGCAAAGTATTCAGATGGGCTGCTGATTTAAACCATCTAAATCATTTTAGATTTAGAATCATTTTTATATGATTCTCTAAAGGTCTGTTTCATTCCACAAAGATTTTTGACCATTTACTAAGCACCGGTCACCCCTGCTCTAGGTAAGGAAGAAAGCCAAACACAGAATCATTTGCATGAGCTTTTGTTAGAAAATGCCTGGCAGAAGGATTTTAAGGAGTATCTAACTTGTGTTATAGGGCATTAGCATGAGGAGGCTGGCCAAAATACAGCCATTTTCAGGAACAATGGATGAAAGATGGTTCTGGGGAAAAGGAGGAATTTTTCTTGTAAATTACCATTCATTGATTGGACAATGTGGATCTTATCAAGAAGTGTGCAGAGGAACAGTAAGGAGATAAAGTCTTGTGCAAGAGGGAGTGGGGGAAACAACGGCAAGGGACAAGGACATGCATTTTAAAATGCACAGCGACAAGGAGATGAGGTACCACTGAAGACATATATTATCACCAGCAATGCCAAAACAGACCACTCATTTGAAAAAAACACAAAGTACACAGATGCCCCACCTCCAGTTCTCATGCATAAATAATAAGAGTATAAGGCATAGTTATAAGTTGTGTTTTTCATGTGGGAGTTATCAGAGATTTTTTTTTTCTTCTATCTTACAATACCCAGAGGAAAAGCTTCACTCTAGTCTGACATCCAGAAAGATGTTGTGCTTCTTCTAATAAACTATTTTGCGTTTATTATATTAAAATCCTCCTGATGCAAATGTTCACGCCTTATAGAGTGTAATTTTGTTTTAGATACCATCCCTGTATTTATCGTATTTTTCTTGCTTTGCTTGGATATCTTGAGTACAATTTAAAATATGTCATATATATTTCTTTAAATGACCTTCTAAATCATTCTTAGAAATTTGAGGAATGAATGAATGTACAAACGAATAAGTGAATTAATGAATAAATGAATGAATAATAAATAAAACCTATCCCTCCAGAAAATTTTTTACAAGTAATGGGCAAATGCAAGTTCAATATAACACTACATTAAGTTGAACACTAAAAGCAAAATTGGTTATTAATTAAAATTTGATGTTGGGCATTCTCCCAGCACACATTTTCCACACCAGAAAGTTAGAGTTTGACTGGCTTTAATTCCTGTCTCTACACTCATTTCATATCCAAACAAGCTGTTTTATTCTATAAATATTTATAAAGCTCTCTCTTGACATGCATTCAAAGTTGTTCTGTCAAAGAGAAAAGGTTAGCGAAGCTCAATTAGACCAAATGGAATGAGTGAGAGAACAGAACTGTCTTTGGCATTTTTTGAACATTAATACTGAGTTAGTCGATTCTGTGTCCTTGGACAAGGAATTTTGTAGCTCTAGGCTGGAACTGGCAAATGTGTCAGTAACACCTGCCCACACCAATCTCTATATGGAAATGCGTAATAAGCCATCACATCAAGGTTACACATGATAGTGTAAAGAAAGAATATATTTTCAGGTAAGCATTTTCCAGCTATTTCATGTCCTTAAAAAAGTGACTGCACTGTTGCTTTGAGAGTGATAAACAGACGGCTCAGAGGAATGTACCATTTAATACAGAAATATTTGCAGAAGAGACAGCTAAGCAAAATATTTAGGGAACCTTCTGGAAAAAAGGAGGTGGTACTCTCAAGTCACTGAAACTCTACTTTCTCATCTTCTAATTGTGCCTCTTAAGTAAAAGCTAAAATGTGCATTAATTCCCAGCTTGGTCACCAGAGAATTCTCATTTAAACACTGGATGCAAACAGTCGAAATTGAGATTCAAACTGAGCAAATGTTCAGTTTAGTCAGACAAGCACATGTTATAGCTGTAGATTTGGGAAGAACCATGCGGATCTAAAATGCAATGCCTATATCTCTATGGGATAAAGCAAGAACAAATACAGATCTTTTTTGTTACATGACTGATTTGTGCTATTGGATAGAGAAGAATTCTATCGATAATTAGGAAGGTATATAGAAACATGAAGGAATCTCTGATAAGGATGAAATCAAAAGAGTGAAATAGATTAAATATCAGCAGTTTTACTTCTTTTCTCAACTATGTGTTACCAACAGAGGTTACCACATAAATGCACTTTTAAGTCACTAGTCAATGTTGGACATTTTCTCACCACATCAAAAATGCGTATGTTCTGGTACTTAACTTTACCACTAACTTGCTATTTGAGTTTAGGAAAGGTTCTTTGTCAGACACTATTTTTATCAATAAAAATGAAGCTAATATAGTTTCTCCCTATCTCCCAAGATCATTGTAAGGTTAAAATGAGATAGTAGGTAAATGTAAAGTTTGGCATTTAAGTTCAAAAAGTCAATTGCTCAGAATAATTCAACTGTCCAAATATAGGACAGAAGAAATGTTAAAATAAGATTACAATCGCCTATGAATGGACATTTCAATTAACTGGTTGCTAAAAGGCTAATGAAATCCAAGAATACAAAATAGAACTATTGTCTAGCTCAAGGGACAGACAGGGTACCACACACTGTACTGGTCACATCAAGTAGACATTGCTCAGAACATTGAGAGCCTCCTAAGTAGGATTAAGTGAAGTGTTTGGAATCTGTCATAAGAACAAACTTTCAAACAATCAGGGATGACTACCCAGGACAAGTAAGGTTTCAGAAGTGTTGTCAGTAGAACACTACATGAAAAAAAGAAATCTGAGTTGAAATATGCCTAACAATTAGGGCTGTCCATAAGTGAAAACAGAAAGCTGCAATGTAATGAACTTTCTGTCACTAGAAGGGTTCAAGCATAGGCTAGGTAATCAATCAACTGTTAGTGTGCTATACAGAAGATGGTACTAGATATGCTCCAAAGTCTCTTCCAACTAATTATTTAAAAATTGTGAATACAGGGGCTTCCCTGGTGGTGCAGTGGTTGAGAGTCCGCGTGCCGATGCAGGGGACACGGGTTCGTGACCCTGTCCAGGAAGATCCCACGTGCCGCGGAGCGGCTGGGCCCGTGAGCCATGGCCGCTGAGCCTGCGCATCCAGAGCCTGTGCTCTGCAACGGGAGAGGCCATAGCAGTGAGAGGCCCGCGTACCACAAAAAAAAAAAAAAAAATTGTGAATATATCCAGTGCTCTTTCCTACTGCATGAAATTATTTTCAGTTCAGTATCTGAGAGCTACCAGAAGAGAAAAATAGAGTTATTGCCAGGACAACAGCACATTCAGAAGAGATTGAAAATGCTATGCTTCGGGGCTTCCCTGGTGGCGCAGTGCTTGAGAGTCCGCCTGCCGATGCAGGAGACGCGGGTTCGTGCCCCGTTTCGGGAAGATCCCACATGCCGCGGAGCGGCTGGGCCCGTGAGCCATGGCCACTGAGCCTGCGCGTCCGGAGCCTGTGCTCCGCAAATGGGAGAGGCCACGACAGTGAGAGGCCCGCATAACGCAAGAAAAAAAAAAAAAAAAAAAAAAAGAAAATGCTATGCTTCTGTATGCAGGTCTGGGATTGTGATCTGGACCATTAAAAGTTAGAAATAGAATGTCAACAGTGTTGTCCTGCTGGAATTGTGTACTTATTAAGAAGATGGAAGTTTTGAATCAGAAGATCTAAAGGACCTTGCACTTTTCCATACATGTGACAAGTGGCAAAGGAGAAGTGGCAGGAAGAGGACTGGAGGTGTGTGCCAGGAGTTCAGAGACAAGCCACATGCAGCAGTTTGCGAGGTGAGTCAGGTTACCAATGTTGACTGCAGCTCTATTATGAGGTGGAACTTTCCCTAGACCCAGTGACAGCAGGCTCTCATTTTGGGAGTAAAGAGCTATACCGGGTTCCAGCATTAACAACAGACCTCTCCACTGCCCACAACATGCCCCTTCCACAGTGTCCCTCCTTTGGAACCAGGGAGCGGCATCTGGCACCTCCCTGTTTTTAATGACCCTGGTCCTGGGGGTGGGGGCAGAAAGAGAAATATTCCAACAGAAGATAATGCAAAAAATACGCAAAAATTTCATTTTTTTCATGGCTAAGTCAGAAAGGTTACTCAAAGGAAAATATCCAAGGATGCGTTTTTATGGTAGTGTGAAGACTGGCTCCCTTGTTCATGAGAGAAAATGTAAGCAGTACTTAGCTAAGCAATAGTATCTAGAGCATTTTGTGTGAATTCTCTAACTTGTGTTCTTTATTGTTTTTACTTTTACGCTGGCTTTCCTAACTATATATTTAAGACCCATGGGGCAGTATCACTATCACATGCCTCCATATATTAATAGCACTGTATATGGCAATTTGCAAACAGTACATGTTTAATAAATGTTTGTTTTCTGACAATAAAAGAAAATAGTGAATGTAATAGTAACTTTAAAATTAACAATATTATGTAAAGGAGAGACACTGTCATTCGTAGAAATAGGTTCCTCCAATGAAATATCATTGAGTTATATGCTAATATGCCATTACTCTGAAGATGATGGGTCTAAGCGGTAAAAGGAGAGGGGGAAAAAAACCAATTAGTTCTTATTCACCATTTTCACAGTGAATGCTTATGACTTAGATGCTGCTGTCAAATGCATGATTAAAAACATACTTTTCAACGTGAATATGCAACTTACCTATCATTTCTATTAGTGGAGGCATGAGTTGCTTTTGTTTTGAAAATAAACTTCAAAGAACTTTCTGCTCAGAAATAACTTGAAAGGAGAAAAAATGATTTTATTTAGAGTTAATACTAGGAAAACAATATTGAGACATATGATCAAAATGAAAACTGTTTCATGAAATAAGTTATGACTCAATATTTAGTGACTTGAGTTTGTTTTTTTGTTTCATTTAACTCTACAGCCCGTTCAGACTGAAACTGATGGCATAAATTTAAATCAGTTTTCAGAATGCATAACTTTCCATGAGCTATACTGAAAACCTCTTGTATATGTATAGTACACATACATTTATCTGAGGTTACATATAAATAAACACATTTTTGTAGACATATCTGGGGAAATCAGAAATTCATTCTAAAATCATATTTGACTATAGGATAAAATTAAATGTATAATTTGGCTCCCCAATCTTTTTGCTATTCACTTATACTAAGTAAGCTCCAACAGGGCTAGTTGACCCACTCCAAACCTACAGAGTCAGAATCATAAGATTTTGAGAACATAACTATCCTAAGGGAACATCTCCTGAAGGGAACACAGAATCAACTGTCTTCAAGGACCAGGCAGGTAATAGAAATATAAGACATCAGAGAGTGATAGAGTTTGTGGAGAACTGCAGACTCTCCCCTGACGAAATGCATCACATTCAATTTATAAAAATTCCCTGATGACGAAACAAGCATTTGTCTGTACCAGATCTGACTCAGAGGCAACTAGGTGAAATTCCAGGTCTAATGTTCAGCTATCTTACAGATAGAAAACTGCAGTGGATATTGGGTTAAATCATTGATTTAAAGCCATTATAGCTAAGTTGTGGCAAAGCTAGATCTAGATTCTAAGTGTTCTGCCTTTTGGTTGTATACTTTTATATTATACAACTGATTCTCTTTCCAATATCCAGATCCTATCATTCTGGCCTTCCAAATATATTCACGTATATAAAAATTGTGTTGAATTGTACATTGATGTCTCTTGTAATCCTAATTCTCTGTTCTTTTTGCTTTTTCCTATTAACAAAAGACTATTACTATGAAGTAAAATATAGTGAAAAAACCTTATAAACATACCTAGGTTTCGATGGGAAAGTGATCCTCCTTTACAAGTTACAAAGAACCAAAATTTTCTATTCTCAGAGGTGGACTTAACTAATAATAAAAACTGAGCCTACCATATTGTTTATTCATATCTAGTTCTGCTACATTTGCATACCTATTTCCTTGGAGAGAACAATAAACCATTTTATAATCCCCTCTGCAGTTAGCCTGGCATGGATCTTCATAGTCTGCTATTAGTAAAAGAAAGTTTATTAGGACAAACCAAAGAATAATAAAATTTTGCTTTCTAGAAGTAATTTGCAGATAAACTATCAGCCCACTTTTTTTTTTTTTTTTTGCACATCCTAACCGTGTGTTACTGCATCTTGGGAAAGATTTGTTTTTGCTTAGATGAGACAAGGCAAGCAACTGGAGCCTTCAATCTGGTGATCTGCAAGGATGACATCATGCCAGGAATAATCACCATGTTTACGTTGGGTATGTCCATCAGGACATTAAGCAATTGTTGCTCCTAAATAGTCCAGAGAAGAGAAGCAAAAAAATCTGATGAGTACCATTATTAAAGTGGCTCCAATCTCTTGAGTCCGAATTATAATTATTATTTGCCTCTAAGGCTTCTGATTATATAGGAATTCTTCAGTAATAAGTTATCTCTCCTCGAAATTTGTTCTTCATTCTTGAAATAAAAGCATAGCTCTACCTTGAACACAATGATGAAAGATGGGAGAATGCAGCCCAATCTATTTGTATGAATGGGTTGGATTGATTTCCTTTTTGGCAACTGCAAACTCAAAGCATTAGGAATAAATGTGTTCAAAAGTGTGCCTTATTTGATTGAATCATGTTCTGATCCAAGCAAAAGAGTCTTAGAAAAATGGAAAAGATCCGTCAGGAAGTGAATAAGATATTCATGTAGTAATGGAAATAAAACCACACACCGGAATTAGTTAAAGACATACATAGACTTTCTCATCTAGAATATAAGAATGATATATAGCTCTTCTCACTGACCCTTAGCTGCTAAACAACTATAGTTATTCAGTTATTTCCTGGTCCCAAAACTGTTTATCCAGCCTCCAGTATTAGTACTGCCTATGTCAGTTAGGATTTTGTTGGTTGTAATCAACAGAAATCAACACTGAATAACTACAGATGTCAAGAAATTAACTAGAAGGTTGTTATGTAGCACACAGATTCAAAGATAATACTAGTGAGCCAGACTCAAAAAAAGACAACAGTCAGGGAATCTGCTCGAATTCTCAGAGGAACACATCCAATTGGTCTTATTTGGGACATTATGCCCAGAGAAGGCACAATGCTTTAATTGGTAATCCCAACAAAACTGCATAGGGCAAAGGTGATTCCCCAAAAGGAAAAGGGGATGCTATTATCAAATGGGAGAGAGGGGAATAAAATAAACATGCACTACACTGCTCTTCACATTTAGGCATTGATCAGGATAAGATTGAAAAGGCAGATTGCAAAAGAGGCCCAGAACATCAGTACAGGCTTATGCCCATGCCTCTCTATTTTTGTCTTTATGTGACTCTAGCCTTGCTGCCTGACTGCAGGTATATTTTCAATACTGATTTGAGACCAGGCCTGCACATGGGGATTCTTCGTTGTTTTGCCCTTCTTATCGCAAAAAGGAAACCAAACAAACTGCCAAGACCCATTTAATAGGAATCAAGTTGAAAATCTGTGAGGTTCTGTTTTATTTTACTTTGTAAAAAATATAACTGCTCACTGCCAATAGTTTCTGGGTGTTGCTACACATCAGTATATGAGTTTATCATGACAGAAGTAGTATTAAACAAGGAAAAATTAGTTTTATATAAATCAGAGGTGAATAACCAATTTCTGTCTTTCAGATTTACAATCTTTTACTTATTTAGTTTTTGGCCAGGCCTTGCCGCTTGCAGGATCTTAGTTCCCCAACAAGGGATCAAACCCATGCCCCCTGTGGTGGAAGTACGGAGTCCTAACCACTGGACCATAAGGGAATTCCCAGATTTACAATCTTTTAAACTTGATGTGGAAATAAGGATTTGGGGAATATTTATTCATTTTCCAAGAACACCTAAAAACAGTTTTACATGCCCAATATGCACAGTGAGCATTTTGACTGATGAATTTTTATTATGTGCTTAGTAAGCCTAAATGAAAGCCTTATCAGCAGCATCAATCACTAAAATTTGCTATTTCAGCCCTGTGATGGATGTTTTGCAGACAACAGTCACTGATGTTTACAGCCACTTGTAAGAAGAATGGTCCTATTCCTATGTTATAGGTAAAGATGATAAAGCCCACAGTGGTTAAGTAACATACTGTACTTAGAATCATTTAGCTAGTAAATGCTTAGAACTGGTGGTTAAGGCTTCTTGGACCTCAGTTTTTATCCACTATGTCATAATTCTCTAAAGATCATCAGACAGCTTTGAGCAATATTTAAGAAAAATGAATCTAATTTATTCCTATCAAGTGGCTCAAATTTAATTGTGTTTACTTAGTCACAGATGTGGTCTATAAAATTTTATAATTTAAAAGGAGGTAGAATTCAATGTCGGGGGGTCAAGAGCACCTATAATATTCACATTTCATATTACAAAAACAAATTATAGTAACTTTAATGAATTCAGCTAATTCCATTTTTTAAAATTGCTCATTATTCCCGTGTTACTAGGAAGTAGACATCACTAGAGACATAGTTTAATTAACCATGGCTAATATTTATTGGGTAGTCACTATGTGATTAATACTGGATGTAAAAATATGCCCACTTCTTGCTCCACTCTATTCCTCTACTCTTTTCTTACATTGAAGTTGTCTGTTCTTCTAAACATGCTTGCTCATCATCAACACTACTGACATTTTGAATGGAATAATTCTTTGTTGTGGGGATTGTCTTGTATGTTGTAGGATGTTTAGCACCATCCCTGGCCTCAACTTACTAAATGCCAGTAGCACCACTTTCCCACTTGTGACAATCAAAGATATATCCAGAATTTCCCAAATGCCGTGAGGGGTGGAAGAGGAAGTTATGGGTTAAATCACTCACAGTCAATAACTACTGTTCTAGAGTTACTCCCTTCTGTACCTATTTCTTGTACTCACCCCTGACATTTTTTGCAAGAATATTACCCTCTCTATAATCATCTCTCCAAAATCTTTAAAGTCTCTCTCTTTAATTAGATTCTTTCCATTGGCTTTAAATACACAAGCTACCCCCTTTTAAGAATACTAATTAATTAATTAAAAATTTTATCTGGCCCCTTATATTTGTCTGAACCCTGTCCTGTCTCTCTTCTCCCCTTCATAACCCAAGTTTCTTGGAGAGACACCTATTCTTGTTGGGTCATTTATTCACTTTCCTTTCACTCCTTACTCCACCCCAAACTGATTTCCATCAGTCCCTCTCCTTCCTTGGCTTCTGTGCATAACAGTCTCCCAATTTTCCTTCCTTTCTGGGAAATCTCCCTCTCTCCCCCTTTTCTCTCCTCCCTTCTTCACTACCTGGCCATAAAATGGTGGTGTTTCTCAAGGCAGATTCCTAATTCACCTCTTCTTTTCACTCAAGCTTCTATGCCTCAGAGATCCCATGGCTTTAATAGAAATGTATATGGTGAGAGCTCACAGTAACCCCAGGTCTCTCCTCAGAGAACTAACCCACTGTGTCCAACTGATCATTTGACATTTCCTTTGCAGATCCTAGAGCACCTCAAACTCTATGTGTCCAAAATAAAACTTATGACCATGTCATCTCTACACCTATTTTTGTTCATTTCTCTACACAGTCATTGGATCCTTGACTCATCTTGTTGTGCTATTGAGAAACTTAAATGTTATTCTTCAAATCTCCATTTCCTTTGACCTCCATATCCATTTAATCACAAAATTATGTAAACTTTACCACTTAAGTATCTTTCATTCTATCCACTCTTGTCATATTCATCAGCTCTAGCCTAGTACATACTACTTTTTTCCATGCTCAGAGTTTTGCCAGTCTCCTAGTAAGTCTGCCCGTGTCTACTCTGGCCTGCCCCAGGGACAGTGATATATTTTACTTTTATTTTATTTTTTAAGTTATTTATTTATTTGGCTGCACCGAGTCTTAGTTGTGGCACGTAGGATCTTTAGTTGCAGCATGAAGGCTCTTTTAGTTGCAGCATGCACGATCTAGTTCCCCGACCAGGGATCGAACGCAGGGCCCCCTGCATTGGAAGTGCAGAGTCTTAACCACTGGACCACCAGGAAAGTCCCAAGAGAGTGATATATTTTAAATGGAGATCATTGATCTCACTATCCCCTATGCCTTTAAAAACTTTAAATGGCTCCCCAATGCCATGTGAAACACACATTATTTAAAGTTTATACTGCAAGCAAATGACTCTACAAACACTGTAGCTAACTCCTCCTCAAGCTATACAGCAGTGAAATCTGTAAGAACAACAGTAACAACAACAACAGTAACAAAACAGCAACCAAAACATAAAAACTTTATTACGAATCATGTACTATTCTAAGCACTTTACATACATTAAATAATTTCATTCTCACAAGAGTCCTAAGAGGTAAATATTATTTTTATACCCATTTCATAGATGAAAATATGGAGTCACAAAGAATCAAAAGTGATCTGAAAAGGTCACACAACTATGAATGGTCAGAGGCAGGATTAAAATCCAGAACAGTCTGGTTCTGGGTTCACACCACGTCCTGGACAATCACACTATTTTTGCTCTCAGTAATGTAAAAGTTTTAACTACCTCACAAAATATACACCAGGATTTTTATTTAACTGAAATTTCCTTGCTACTTTTACAGCTGTAACTGCTGTAAAAATTGGAAGAAAAACAAGGTATTCAATTGCGACCATTTAAGAAACATTTATCATTTTCAATCAAATGTATATTACAGTAACGCCCCCTTCCAAACAGCTTGGATGTGAGTGGAAATGGGATCACCCAGCTAACTATGAAACAATATGTATCACGGAAGAGCTTGAGAGAGCCATACTAACGATATAAAATGTTATCCGTGATATTCAGTACAAAACTGGATTAAATACATTACAACTTCTAAAGGAGAAGAGGGCATTAATCAGAAGGGAACAGGGAATTCACAAAGGTATACCTCTACCATCAACAACCACCCTGAAGAACACAGGAAGGGCTGATATTTACTGAACATTTGCAAAAGCAAAAACTTGAGTGGAGCCCTTCACGGTGCAGCAACTCATTTACTTCTCACAGTAACTGTAATAAATATTATTACCTATAATTTACAGGTGAGTCAACTGAGACTCAAGACCATGGAGCTAGAAAACCTCAGGGCTGGAATTTGAACCCAACCTAATCTAACTCTAGTGATCATAAAAAAAAATAACCTACTGCTTACAGAAAAAATAAAATCATAAAGCATACTGATGCAAAATATAGGTGGAATCTTTCCAGGTCCTGGTCCAGTGGTGAGACTGCCTTGCTAAGAAGTGACAGAGAAATGTATGAGAAAACCTTCAGAGGCTCAAGGAAAAGGAGCTGGGTTTCCTTATAACAACTGCCCTTCTTGCCTGCTCTGCTTTTTGCTTCTGCTCTGCTCTGAGAGCTTAGTAATTGGTTTTTAAAGTGAAAGTTGTTCTCTAGCAAAAGCTTTTGGTCCAGCCTTTAGGTAGATTAATTTTTTAAGCTTTCAAAGCTTGTTCTTCAAACACTACTCTCTGGCATTGCCTTAAGACGGCAATAACTGAAGACCCTAGACACACAGCCAGAACTGGGGAGTGTGACTGCTGGACAACAGCAACAAAAAGGAAGAGATGATAAAATTCAAATAAAAGCTGAATCGAAAGTTTTTTCCTGACCTCTGGAGAACTTGCTTGAAAATACATCTCTTAACATGTATTCAAAATGCCAGAATCAGAGACTGCCCTTCTGAAGTACACAAAGTAAAAGAGAGTGAATACTGTCCACAGACTCCTCTAAGTGACGGACTTTCTAACCCAAGTCATCCTGTAGAATTCCTTTCAGGATTTGCATGACCATAAGCTTCTCTCTCAGAGACATCTGTAGCGGCAAGATAACTTTTCTGCATATGAAAAATTAAATTTCAAAGACTGGTAAAAATTTGAAAAGAACAAAATTATCTGGTTGTGAAAAAACAGGCTGCATGGTACTCGGGGACATTTGTAAAAAGAAGTGTGTTTTCCTTCCGATGGATCCACTAAAAAGCCCATCTCAGGCTCAGTGATTAAGCATATGTCAAGACTTCGATAAACATTCATTCATCACACCATGGACTATTATATGATAAATAAGAGCGCAATCAAAATTTCTTCTGCACTTTCAAACAGAAAGAAGTCTGACTTGAGGATGCAGGGCACAGTTCACAACCCAAGCCTAAATCCAGGCCACAAAAGAACTTAAGACGCCAGGTAGCTTGGAAGAGCCACTAGGCCTCTGAACATGTCTTATAGAAGATAATAATAGAATTATATTCCACTATTACTATTATAAAATAGGACCCATTTTATTGATAATAGAAATGTTAGTAATGTTAGACTAGAATACTCTAAAAAGAGGTCCAAAACTCTAATGTCTCAGACACAGTAGTTGCTTATTTCTTCCTCAGTGCAAAGCAGGTGATGTTGGCAGGTGGCTCTTCTCTGCACAGTGATCTGGGCCCATAGTTCTTCCATTCTTACATCTCCAGAACCTTGTTAGTGCCCATACCCCACTAGATGAAGGGGATAAAGACCCACACCAGCTTTTTAAAGGCCATAAACCAGAAAAGGCACACAGCATTTCCACTCACATTAATGAAAAATAGGTGCATGGCCCCGTAGAAAGGCCAAAGGGGCTGGGAAGTGTATTTCCTGTCTGGGCAGCCACCATACAATGCTTTAAATGGCTTTTTGATAGTCACTTAGTCGTCTGCATCTCAACAAGAGTACAAGCAAGTTCATCTTGACTGACAACAGAATTTCAAAGGCAGACTATTACTAGTTCAGGTTCTAAGGACCACTAATTCAAAATCAATGTAAATCTATGAGGAAAACAGCAAATTTAAAAGTAGAAAGAATCAAAATGTTGGAATGGCATTATACAGGAGAACTGAAAATTCAACTTTGGATCAATGGACAAGGGAGAGTAGTATCAACATATACACACTACCGAATATAAAATAGTTAACTAGTGGGAAGCAGCAGCACAGCACAGGGAGATCAGTTCGGTGCTTTGTGATGACCTAGAGAGATGGGATAGGGAGGGTGGGAGGGAGACACAAGAGGGAGGGGATATGGGGATATATGCATGCATATGACTGATTCACTTTGTTGTACAACAGAAACTAGCACAGTATTGTGAAGCAATTATACTCCAATAAAGATCTATTAAAAAATAGTTATGCTATTTTATGCTGTTCTATTTCACTGAGACAGTATGTAACAGGATAGTCAGACAGACCTGATTTAAACTAAGGTTCTGTGTATTTCTAGCTGTGTGAGCTTGGAAGAGTCAGTTAAGTTCTCTGATTCTCACCGTTTCCTGTTCTCTTAAATGGAATTAACATCATCTACTCATAAAAGTTTTAATGATTAATTAATATGTACATGGAACTTAGCAGTTTATGGTATAAATAAATGTACATAAAGTACTATTACCATTATTATTCTTTGTCATGTGTTTTAATTTTAGAGGTTACTGCAACATATCCAAAACCAAGTTCATTATCTTCCCCTGTAAGTCATTTCAAGTTCTTTGCCTGAGAGGTACTTCTAGTATTAGAAAAATACTGAACCTGGGCTCAAAACTTTGTAACCGGCTTTGATTTCCTCTTATCTCTTTATCCAAATTCCAGGTGTATAAATACCCATCATGTGCCTATTCAATCTCCCTAATTCACATTTCTATCATGTTTTTTATGGACTACCACAACATCAACATCAACCCAGACTAAATGTCCTAAGAAAAATACCTTGAGGAAAACAGAGACGGAGAAAAAGTGAAACTTGAATATATGTGTTTAAAGTCAGAAAATAAAATGAATCTCTAGTACCTCTAGTTTGATGGTTGTGGAAGTTGGTAAGGATTTGTCTCCAAATGAATGAAAAAAGGCATCAGATCCCCTTGACCAGGTTTCTGATTCAAAGTGGGCTTTATAGATATCATCACTGAGATGGTATGGCTATACTAAAAGTAGGACAATATTAATAAAATCCTCTTTAACTTCATGTGCACTGAGACCATCAAAATGTGGTAAGGCCCTGACAGCACCATCTGCCTATCTTTTTACTGATCCCTGAACTAACATGTTCTATTCACTAAATAAGCATCTCATTGTTTAAATCATAAATTGGTATTTTTTACCCCAGGTTTATTTTTTTTTTGGAACTGCATGTTCCCATAAAACAATAAGGTATATTTTAATTTTTACTGCATGACATGACACATTCAGCTCCAATGACTTGTGTTGAATCACTCGAATTATAAACAGCGGTTCCAGGCAAAAATGCAAATAGGTCTGGGCATGATTTTGTAGTTTAAAATACAGGGGGAAAATGGCAATTGGAACAACCACTGTTCAGTGTCTTATGGAGCTTTGCTTTTAGTCAATGCCACAAACTGAGCCACAGATTCAGCATGGTATCTCTAAAACCAAGCGATCAATAGCTTACCATAAAGATATACTATAGTGCTGGTAGACTTAGTAAGTTGTGTGTTATAATTTCCTATTTTCTGGTACCTCAGCACTTTCTAGATCTTTTTCACAGAGGTGACTTTAATATGCATCAAAGAACACAGCCCTGCAGTTCTGTTCCCTCTTGAGTCTGTGCTTATCAGAATATCAAACCAAACAGCAGAAACCAGAACTGGAAAAAAAAAAAAAAAAGACAGTGTAAGAAACATGTCTGAGAAGAGGCAAAAGACAGCGTTGCTTGGGTTGATTTTCCTCCCTTCAGCTGTGATCCTCTGTAAGGCTAAAATAAGGGGCCAGTATCATTCAAGCACATTTATATGGTGTAGGACTTTGTAATGGGCATATTCTTCCAGACAGGCTTATAACACAAACCCCCATAGTGCTGAATCACAGGGCTCAAATCCACAGAGGAAGCCCAGGTTCTAGGAAATTGTAGCAGTAGTCCCACATCCTTTAGTGATGCAAAGAACAGTTGCCTGGAAATCATCAAGGGAGGCATCAAAGTGAGTAGGGATGAAATACCATTTATACAGATACATTAGTCATAAAAAAAAAGTCTTCTTAGTGTAACCCAGATGTCTCAAAGTCCTCTGGCCTTTGGGGGTCCATTTGCAATATCCAGATAATGTTGATCCATTCTGTGCACAGTAGGAAAACATCCAATATCTTCAAGGTCTCCCAAGGGGCCCACATTCCTGTACATCCATTTATAATATAGTCTAATTTCTAACTATTACTCTCATCCTGTTTCTCTTTTAAGGATAGAGCAGGAAGTGTAGCACATGGGAAAAAGAAAGTTGAAAGAAGAGCAGGATTCTGCTCTGCAACTTATAACACAATTCAAAGGATTAAACACTGATTAAAACTGACAAAAAGTTTTAATGTCCTGGCAGGAAGATCCTCATAATTTGTTATTATTAGCTCTGCATTAGGATTTCTGAATTACGAGTTCTAGTAGCAACTGCCTTGTCTAACTTTATCAAGCAAAAAATACATCATTATTTCAGTTCTTTATTCGTTTAATGAATGAGTTACTTAAGAGGT
>NW_006784813.1:282290-285169 GCF_000442215.2 Lipotes vexillifer | reverse complement strand
GGGAAAGATCAGAGTACATATTTAAAAGCATTATTTATTTTTCTGACCCTAGTAGTTAGCTTGTCCCATTTTAGAAATGTGGAGACTAACAACCAGACATGTTAAATATCAAGCTCAAAGTCACAGATGGAAGCAGGAGCCTGTTTTAAAAATATGCTCTCCTGACTGGTAGGCTGTTTCTTTGTTGGGCAGGGGCCCGAGCTTTCTGAACCAGCTCCAAGATCTCCACCTTGCCCCAGAATTTACATTTCATCGAAGCCAGCAAGTCTTTTAGATTCTTCTTGATCTCTAGGGCACTGATTAAAGCCAGCAATGGGACAAATGCAAAAGCCTCTTCAGAGGAGCATCTTCTCATGATGCTTGGGCACAACTGACTGCCATCTTGATTTTCAGCCATATGACCTTTCCATAGAGGATTAAATTCTTGTGAGGATACTATAAGGAGAGGTTGCTTCAAAGATGGTAGGGTTTCATAGTAAGAATCATTTTTACACCAAAGGGCTTCCCTGGTGGTGCAGTGGTTAAGAATCTGCCTGCAAACACAGGGGACACGGGTTCGAGCCCTGGTCCGGGAAGATCCCACATGCCGCAGAGCAACTAAGCCCATGTGCCACAACTACTGAGCCTGCGCTCTAGAGCCCACAAGCCACAACTACTGAACTCCGTGCGCCACAACTACTGAAGCCCACACGCCTAGAGCTCACGCTCCACAAGAGAAGCCACCGCAGTGAGAAGCCCGCACATCGCAACAAACAGTAGCCCCTGCTCTCCACAACCAGAAAAAGCCTGCACAGCAACAAAGACCTGATGCAGCCAAAAATAAAATTAATTAATTTTTAAAAAATCATTTTTACACCAAAATACTGAGGATTCATTCTTTTACTGCTCTGGGGGTAAAAAATAATACCTGGAAGTTTCTAGGTGCAAAGAGAAGACAGGTTTTAAAATTGTTGTTATTACTGTTGCTGCTATTTTAATGTTCTCAATAAAGCTGATTAATGTCATTATATCTGAATGGCAAAAGGTATTTTGAAACAATTACATTACCTAGATATGTCTAGAAGTCAATCTGCCAATTTAGAAACTTTTCAATGTAAATGAATAGCACGTATGGGATTATTAACTATGTAACAAAATGTCTTTGGTTCAATTAACTAATGGTAATAACAGTCACCTTTTTCTGAGTGTTTGCTACGTGCTAAATTGTGAGCTGAGCACTTTACATCAATTATCTCTAATCCTTGTAACAATTTTTTGAGAGATGAGCATAATAAATAGTTGTTAGAATAAAAAACGTAATAGTGTCAGTGCAGCATGGCTCCTCCTTTTCTATAGTTCTTGTGGAATATCCTTCCTATACTCTGTCCTCTGGGTGTGTTCAGTCATGCTGCCCTACCTTCTTCAAACAAAGGGAGGGAGCACAAACCCCAAACTGGCCATCGAGAATGCCTTCATTTGCCTGACCACAGTCATAACCCAAGCAGATCCAATCAGATCTGCCTAGGCCTCTGTGAGCAAAAATTCCTCTGGGCTTTCTATTGTGGAGATGTAAGTGGAGATGGCAGAGGCCTTCCTGCCTGATCCAGAGAAAGTATGAAATGAAGCTGAGCAGAGAACAACCAAGTCAAGAGGTGAAAAGCGAAACACTGTCTCAGCAACATCTTTTGAAACCTCCGCACCAAACTATGCCTAAAGCCAGAACTACACTTGGATTTCAGTTACGTGACCAGTCAATTCCTTTTCTGGTCAATGGAGTTGGATTTGGATTTCTGACACCTCTAGCCAAAAGAGGCCAGACTAAACTTTATGAATGAAATCCATTTTACAGATGAGAAATAAATATCAAATAAATTACTCAAGGCCACTTAAGTGGTGAAGCGAGGTTTAAAACTAGGTCTCTAGACCCTACAGCACGTGTGTTGGAAGTTGGTATGAGAGCCTAATGCTTGCTGTCCTTGAAGGCATCATATACTTAGATTTTTCTGTCCCTCTAGCTGGAGATAATTTTTCAGTTGTGCTCTAAATCTCAATCTTCCTTATCACCCATGGAACACAGTTCTGAGACAGTGGCTGAGACCAGCACAATGAAACTAAATGGTTATCCAACATCCAATTTTTAGCCTTGTATTAATCAATACATGGAAGGGGGTGTGGGGATAACAAAGAAAAAAGAAAATCCTGCCCTCAAGGAGCAGGATTAAAGAAAGAAACTGAATTAAAGAAAGTGCAGAGAGACAGATGAATAAGCAATTACAATACGATATTATAAGTACCAGAGTTATTTATGCAGTGAGGTACAAGGGCAAGAAAAAAGTGTGAAAAGATAACTGGAGAATGTGAGATTTCCCAAAGGGATAATACTTAAACTGAGGGTTAAAAGAAGAATAGAAGCTTGGCCATTATAGAAAATTGAAAATACATTGTTGGTCAGGAATATTCTAAGACATAGACAGTCAGCCAGATACAGTTAGAAAATGGATTTGGATAAGCATCAAATCCATGAGTCTGGATTTGGATAAGCATCAAATCCATGGGTCTAACTTCATTAATGCTGGTCTTGCATTTCTTTTTGAACTGACTAAATCAGTCCTTGAATTCTAGTGCTTTACTTGCTCTTCCAGGATGTTTTAAGGCAAATCTATTTCATTCAGTTCAACAAATATTTACTGAGCAATTTTTTTTTTTTGGTCCACGCAGTGGCTTGCAGGATATTAGTTCCCTGACCAGGTATTGAACCCACACCCTCCCTTGGCAATGAAAGTGCAGAGTCCTAACCACTGGACTGCCAGGGAATTCCCACTGAGCACTTTTTTTTTTTTTTTTTTTTGCGGTACCCGGGCCTCTCCCTGTAGTGGCCTCTCCCATTGCGGAGCACAGGC
>NW_006784813.1:246750-281998 GCF_000442215.2 Lipotes vexillifer | reverse complement strand
CCCGCGTCCCCTGCATCGGCAGGTGGACTCTCAACCACTGCGCCACCAGGGAAGCCCCCACTGAGCACTTTTTATATCCAGGCTCTATGCTAGGAAATGAGTAGATGCCTGTGGGCAGGAGTGGGGCATGAGGAGGAGGAGTGGCTGGGGAACAGAGCTGGGTTACAGAGGAAACACTCTCAACAGTCAGGTTCTTCAAGGAGTTTATCCAAAGAGGGAAATACAAATAGATAATCTCAACACAAGACGATAGATAAGTACCGTTTTTCTGCTGTAAGAACACAAAGAAAGGGCTCAGAGGAAGTACTTGGAGGTTATGGCATTTCACCTGAATCTTGAAGGAAGAATTAGAATGAGACTAATTGAAAAAAGGGTGAGAAGGGCATTCCAGACAGAAGGCACAGGAGCAAATACAGAGGAGAGAAACCACACAAGGTATGTAAAGAATTCACAATAATGTGGTATCACTTCAGCAGCAAGTGGCTGAGAAGTAGATAGAGACTAGGACACAGAAGACCAAAAGATCTAAAACTTTATTCCATGGGCAATGAAGAACCACCAAAATGTTTTAAGCAGAAGTGTGACAATGCCATGCTGGTTTTAGCTGTAATGCGGAGAATGGTGCTAAGCTGGAGAGAATTGAAGATCAAGTTGTTAGTGAGAAGGCTAGTGTAAAATTTAAACCTACTGGATGCATTTTAAAATATAGTTTGGAGAGCAGCTATAATTCAGGAGCATTCAGACTCCATTCTCTATCAGCCAAGGCGTTGGTGCAAAGCTGTCCAAATCCTCTGGCCTCTTTGGATTATAAAAGCAAGGTAACTGTACAGTTGGTTGTGCAGGTTACAGATGAAAGCCATATTTAAGGTTAGCTGTTAAAGAAGCCTCTCCATCCTTTAAATATTCCTCTACTCAAAAAAGGATTTTACTCGGTTCTTCCTTCAGCAAGCCTAACCAAACAAAATATTGTTGGCAGGGAAACAAATTATACAGTTCACTGCTTAAACGAATGCAATAAAATCAACTTGTTTGGATGGCCTTTTGTTTATTTTGAAGTCACTTCAAAGCTCTTATTATAACATCTCAAAGGTAAACTCCAAATACAGATAATTTCAGAGTCAGGCTGAAATAGATCAAAAAAGTGCATTTATACATTAATCCTGGGGTTTTTGTTAAGTACAATTTTTTTCTAGAAGTGTGAAGTTTGAGCATGTAATCCATAATTACCACTACAGTAAATAAGAAAATTAATTCCAAGGACAGTATTTTTCACAGTTATAATATGCAAACTAACTGGAGTTTTTAGAGTCAGTATTAAACTAGGAGGTGGTGAGGAACTGGCTTTTTGTTGTATTTGAAATGTTTAGAAATTTCATAAGAAGCCCAATATAAATTCTGTATTTTGAAGGTAATCTGCACTCATGTGGTACAGTCTTTCTCTGAGATTCTTCTGCATTCTAGAGTTTATGAAATAGTGGGAACCATCAGTATTTATCATTACAGCATATCATCTAAACTGATGAGTTTTAATTTGAGAATTCAGTTTTGACTTGGGTTAGTTTGTCTCATTGACAGTGACTGAAAGTCAATTCAATTTTTCTCATGTAGGAAAAAAAAAATGTTTGAAGAATACTGGTATAAATCCAAAGAAAATAGAACTATCAAGGAGCTAGGCACAGATGACACTGATGACGTGGAATTACTAGTGGATCAGATAAGTATTAATTTTACTGTCCCTCCTCTATTCAACCACTTCTATAAACAGAACAACCATTAAATGCTAGATTTGTGAAAACCAACTCCTTTCCTTCACCCCAAACTTGGTGATCTGATAACATGCCTCATCTTCCAGCAAGTCCCATAGCCTGTGCCTAAACTACTCAGCATATGTTATTCTTTTGACAGCAGTGATTTGTTCAAGGATGGAATTATGGCTTATATTATAACAATTATAACCATAAAAACTTACTTCTAGGAGTTTTTTCTTAACTGTTAGCAAAGTTGACTACCCATCAGGTTCAGGTAGATCACGCTCTATATTGGCAAGGGGCCCCTGCCTAATGGCATGTTTCCAGGACTCAGGCTGATGGAAGCACCATCATGACACAGGCTCCCATGATCACAGCTCCAGGAAAGAGAGAATTTGACAGACTGCATATGTCCCTTCCCCTCGCAATTCATAGGCCAAAAGAAACCATATGAGTTCTAACTTGCATCTGTAGTGCAAAGCCCATCTGTGTATTATCTTCTACCCAATGGAAATGAGACTCAATTTTCAATCAGTCCTCTTCCAACCCTGAAATTCTAAACTCTCTCCTTCCCCCTTTATTCATGCTTATACAATGACCAATAATTTTCTGAGTTATCTGTTTCTTGCAGCTCCTTGTTAAAGGCAAAAAATAATAAGCAAACATCTTAATAACATTCTGTTTGTTAATATCTTCACCTAGAACTCATGATCATTAGGCACACTGTATGTCTAATAATAAATCTTAAGTATCCACTAAATAATAAATATCTACTAAATTAAAACTTTAGAGGTAAATTGTATCTAAGCATTTTATCATTGGATATAATCATAAATAAGTGAACTCCATTAAAGAATTTAAACTATATGGCACATTTGATATATATTTTTTTGCTGCAGCAAATTACTGTAATATTGAAAACAACACAGATATACTCTTTCCATTTTGACAGCAAGAACTCTGACACAAGTTTCACTGAGCTAAAATCAAGGTGTCAGTAACGCTATGTTCTTCTCTGGAGTCTATCAGGAAGAATCTGTTTCCTCACCATTTCCAGCTTTTAGAGGCCCCCCACATTACTTGTCCCATGGTCATATTCAGAACCAACAATACTGCATCTCTCTGGCTCCTGTTACATGGTCACATGTCCCTCTGACCACAGCAGAAAAATGTTCTCTGATCTTAAGAACTCATGATTAGTTTGAGCTCATCCAGATAATCCAGGATATTCCCCCAATCTCAAGGTCCTTACCTTAATCACATCTGCAAAGTCCCCTTTTCCATGTAAGGTAACACATTTACTGGTTCTGAGGATTAGGAAATGACATTGTCAGGGGAGTGTGGCATTATTATGCCTGCCACTGTGTACCTGATTCTTTTGGATGCTTCAAACCATGTAAAGCAGACAAACCACACCAATACAAGTATCATACAAGTTAGCTCTATACTTCGATAAATCTGTTCTAAAACTAACACCAAAGGTTTAAGAAATTTGTGAACTATTTTGAACTAGTTTTTTGTCACCCTACAATAATAGATAGGCTTAGTTTGAAATGTCAATCAGGAAAATGACTGTGAAAGCCTTTTGTAAGGGTAAAATGAACTTTTAAAGTCCCACTTTTAAAGTTCGCATGACACATATACATTATTGATACTATGTATAAAATAGACAACTGATAGGAGCATACTGTATAGCACAGGGAACTATACCTAACACACTTTGGTAACCTAAATGGGAGGGAAGTCCAAAAGGGAGGGGATATCTGTATGTGTATGGCTGATTCATTTTGTCATGCAGTGAAGCTAACACAACATTGTAAAGGAACCATACTCCAATAAGAATTAATTTTAAAAATAAATAAATAAATAAAATAGAGTTTGCATGACATAATCCATTGTTCTGTCAGTTTGCCATACTGACCTGACTTGTTAGAATTATTTAAAAGTTGATGCATCCCTTATTAACATAATATTATAATTAGCAGGGCCATGTACAGGTTTCATATCCTAGAAAGTAAGAGATTGAGTCTATGTAGTTAGCTGTCTTTTTTGAGAAATTTGCTAATTTATTATCCATGAACAGGCTATATAACTTTTGCTACTTGGTAATTGTGTAGGAACTTATCATTCCTTGCTATACAATAGAGTTCTTAGATTTCAAGGACTACTTGTCTTAATTTACAACTCCCTATGTTCATGCTTCACTGTTATAAAATAATTTCGTTAGATGTAATATATAGACAAATACCTAATGAATATAATAATTTTTAAAAATATGTATATATACACACATATACACACGTGTGTTTATGCGTGTGTGTGTGTGTATATATCCTGACTCATGAATATAAATTTGAAACAAGAAGTGCTATTTAAAAGTCAACAGTTGGAAGAGTTCAAATGCCAGTTCATCAAAACAGATGCCAGCTGCAAAACAATGAATGCCAGCTCTAAAGAACCGCTGGTACATCCATAAGTCATGCTTACTGAACCTTTTTAATACTATGTAACTTTTTTTATACTCTGTATTTTCTTTTCTAATTATCATTATGAACACGGTAACCTTAACAAACTAAAATTATTTCAATCAGCCATAATAGCTATGATGGTTTTTGCTGCTGTCATTTTTACTGAAACTGTGCTCAGACTTCTTGGCCAATGGAGACTCTTTAAGTTAGCTCTATTTTCTTCCAGCACTGCCCTTTCAAGGGATTCTGACCTCTTTTATTAGAGGAGACTTTGGGACACCCATATCAAGGGGTGAGATGCATGAGAGCTCGTGGTGGTCAAAATTGCCATTGTAATTGGACCACTTGTGAAGAGCTGTAAAAAATATATTTGAAAGTCACTGATTATTCCAAGTATTCCAATATATACTGTGATATTTTATCACACTATTTTTAAAGAATAAGGTTTCATACTTTAAAATTTTCCTACTACATAAACACCTCAGAAGCATACCTATACTCAAACCCTTTACTCCATTTCTTGAGGAAATAATTCCTATTTTCTTCCATACTTTTCAACAACTACACAAATCTTTTAAACTTATGAAATCTGAGAACTATAAACGTATGCATTTATTAAAATACATTTTACTAGCACTAAGGATGTTTGGTATTCATTTTAGATAACTGATTGGAGACACACCACAAAAATGGGGTGAACCATGCTAAATACCTATCCAAATTGATAGATAATTCATGACATTTATGAACAATGGAAGTATAAAAATACCTACTCAAGTGAAATAATCATTTTTTCCTGTTTTTTGTAAGTTATAGAGAAAATCAAGTGAATAGTTATTAGGGGCTTAAAAGCTTAATAAATGACATGACTTAGGTTTAAAAAACATAATCTTATTTCAAAGTACATGTATTTAGCCTCCATATTTTCCAAAATTTAAAAATGCACACGAGAACTACATTTACCATTCTGGCCATTCACTGAGAATAATACATCTTGAAAATATATTCTCCAAAATGATTATGTCTTCTAGAGAATCCAGTAGTTGGGGAAAAGTGTTTTTTTCTTCTCTTCTCTTGCTAATATGACCATGAGGCTATTTAAAATATCAGGCATATTAATTTTTCTATGTTTAGGAGAATTTAGCCTCTTCAACTCAACCTCGGATTCTTGAAATTTACCTACTCATTCATACAATTATAACGTATCTACCATTTACGGTTCTAAGTACCGGGAATAAAATAATGAAGAAAGTAAATGCACTTCTCCTGAAATTCTGTTTTGTCTTTTGCTATTCCACCCTAGCGCCTTCCTCCTGGCTATTTCTTGTTATACTTAAGAACTCTGCTTAGGTACTATATTTTCTGGAAAACCTATCTTGATGCTCCAAGAGTGAAAGATGTTCTTCCCATATGCTTCCACAATGCTCTCTATTTAGTTCTTTTGTAACATTTTTATCTTGGACAGTCATTGGCTATTTTCTTGTCCAGACTCTCCCTGCCCCTCAGTGTCCTACAAGCAATCACTGTGGCATTCACCATGGTGTTTCCATGGCCTAAAATGTGCTTGAAACAATCAGATATCCATAAATATTTACTCACTAAATTAATGTGGGTTAATGCTGGGGTGGTGTGTCTCCCTTCCAAACACTTACTCTTTACTGAGTACAGTAAACAGACATAGATATTGCAGGATTATACATGCACCACTATAGTAGTTATGGAGTGTGATGAGAACGAGAAGCAGAGGCAATTAACTGGGACTTGGTGAGCCATGGTCCTCTCAAGGGAGAGATAACATCTACAGCTGTCTGCATCCAAAGGGCTGTATAACACTCGAAGGAAACATGGTCCTTACATTTCCTGACTGCTTTTTTTGAACCTTACCGAAATTATAAACAGCTATTTCCTGTTTATCCTTACCCCAAAAAACATCATGGAATGCCCTAACTCTGAAAGACAGATAACAGAATGTCTCTCCATTTCAGGTTAATCAACATTTTACTGTGAATTGAATGAATAAGTAGAAAAATATTCCACACCCAGGGCTAAGTGACTGAAAGACAAAAGCTTATAACTGCTAATTCTGTCAAACTGCCCCAATTTCACACTCTGGCACTCTTCCTATCATGGAAGGGCAAAGATACTAACTTGGAACAATGATCAAGAGAACTATAATATAACAATGATCAGACCAAAATGAAACAGGTTTCCTAACCTGTCGTCAAAACACATAACTAAAGGTAGCGCTTAGAAATTCACATTAAAATAGAGGGAGAATGACATCTACTGGTTGAGAGAATTCGGCCTACTGGACAGCTGATAATGGTTTCTCCCTATAAAGTTTAAATGTTTCTTACACATAAAATTCCACTTAATTATAAAGGGAATTATCTACACACAAAGCGGGAGGAATTGACCTATTATCTGTGCAGGTCTAAGAGTAATGAAAGAAAATTAATCCTTAATTGGCTAGCATTGCAATTGGAAATATTTTACAAATGCCTTTAAATGCCTTTGATTTTATTTCTGTACATTATGTATTTCATTATCATCTCTTGTACAAAACTAAAACTCATCACCTCGCTTATTAATAAAACATAAAGATTTGGGTGAGAATTTTTTTTAAAAAAATTATGTGTTATAGTTATCACAGGAGCTTCCTGCACTACAAATTATTTGTACTCTGAAAAATAACCATCAGGAGAAAATGTGTGTGACCTCAGGTTTAGTGATGAGTTCTTAGGCAGAGCACCAAGGCATAATTCCTGAAAAGTATTTGATAAGGTGGACTTCATTAAAATTAAACACTGTTCTGTGAAAGACACTGTTGGAAGAATATAAAGACAAGCCAAGGATTGAGAGAAAATCAGATCTGGTAAAGGGCTTGTATCTAAAATATGCATAGAACTCGTAAAACTCAACAATAAAACAAACTTTAAAATAGCCGAGACAATTTAAAACTACCCAAAATTTCTGAACAGACACTTCCCCAAAGAAGATATAGAGATAGTAAATAAGCATTTGAAAAAAAATGTCCAACATCATTTGTCATTAGGAAAACGCAAAGTAAAACAACAACTGGTTACCTCTACATGCCTATTATAATGACTAAAATCCAAAACACGAACACTACCAATTTGCATGGAGCAACAGGAACTCTTATTCATTGCTGGTGAGAACGTAAATGGTACAGCCACTTTGGAAGTTTAGCAGTTTCTTATAAAGCTAAGTAAAGCCTTACCATACAACCTAGCAAACAGGCTTTTAGGATTTATCCAAATGAGTTGACACTTATGTCCACACAAAACTTTCACATGAATGTTTATAGCAGCTTTATTCATAATCATCAAAACTAGGAAGCAACCAAGATGTCCTTCAATAGGTGAAAGGACAGGCAAACTTGATATGTCCATACAATGGAATGCTTTCAGCAATAATAAGGAATGAGCTATTCAACCATGCAAAGACAATGACGAATCTTGCATACATATTGCTAAGTGAAAGAAGCCAGTCTAAAAAGTCTACATTCTATACATTTCCATTTGTATGGCACTCTGGAAAAGGCAAAACTATAGAAATGGTAAAAAGGTCAGTAGTTGGCAGGTGTTTGAATAGGTGAAGAATAAGCGATGTTTTAGGGCTGTGAAATTATTCTGTATAGCAATGTAATGTTGGATACATGACACTATGCATTTATTAATACTCATAGATTCTTACAGCACAAAGAATGAACCTTAATATATACAAATAAAAAAATCAATTAGGAGACTGAGGAGCCCTAGATGCAATGCGGACACTGGCAAAAGTATCTAACTGTGTAAAAATGTACGACACACCTCTGAAGTGGGTGTGAGGAAAACTGCTGCCCTAAGTGACATGGGAAACAATGTTAGACTGTAAAACTAAAGACAAAAGGAATTGCAGGCAAGCACACTATGCACTGTAGTTGCTAAAGTGGTTTCCCATAGGGATATGGATTAACAATTCTAAAATCACAGGACAAGTGTACTGGGATTGAACAAATAAGTAAATGGATGACAGAAGGAGCTAGGATTCCCACTGTTGGAGTGAAAGGTTACAGACAAGCAAGGGAAGAAGACTAGAGTAATCCATGTGGTACTGGATAAAAGTCAGAGACATCAGGGTGAATTCATGTTTAGTGTAACATTGATACAGATGGACATTGCATTATATATGATTATATATATAAATACATGTTATGTGTGCACACACAGGTTGGTATTCACACATGTATATTCTAGCTCGATCTTCTGAGAGGCTCTAGAAGCAATGAAACTCAATAGCAAAAGGTCCCTTTGGTCCTAAATTCCACATTACTTAGCATTTATCATTTTACTGCATCCCATTTAGTCATGGGTGTGTTTCACAATCTGCCCCTGACTTCAAGACTGTATAAAGAGGACCCATATCTCTTCTAACTAGCAGCTCCAGTGGGATGGTTAAAGGAATCATACATAATTGTAACCAAGGGGGAAATGCCTTATGACATTAAACTTAAGAACTCAGACTTACATACATTATTCATATATTCAGTCCTTCATAAACTTTTACTGAGTGTCTACTATATTCAGGTAACTTTAGTTAAGTGCTGGAGATGCACAAAAGAACCAAAGAGTAAAGACTCTGTCATCAGGGACATTAGTCTAGGGTCAAAAGATAAAAAAGTCAAAACAAGTAAAATGTTGGGCTTCCCTGGTGGCACAGTGGTTGAGAGTCCGCCTGCCAATGCAGGGGACACAGGTTCGTGCCCCGGTCCGGGAGGATCCCACATGCCGCGGAGCGGCTGGGCCCGTGAGCCATGGCCACTGAGCCTATGTGTCCGGAGGCTGTGCTCTGCAGCGGGAGAGGCCACAACAGTGAGAGGCCCGAGTACCACACAAACACACACACAAAAAACAAGTAAAATGTAATAAGAGCAAGAATATCAAAATTGTGACAAATGTTACAAAGCAAATAAATCAGGGTGATGTATAGAAAGAATCTGGGTTAGGCCTACTTTAGAATATGAAAGGTCTCTCACAGATTACATTAGGATCTGAGATTGAAGGAGTTAAAAGATGAACATTTATTCTATTATTAACATGTGAAAAGTCTAGGAGAGAGCTTGACAGTAAGAAGGAAAAGTAGGTCCACAGGAGCTGTACAGAGAGGAGCCAGTGGGGCTGAGACATATAGTTCAAGAGAGAGAGCCAGGTGGCATTAGCTATAACTGCAGGGAGAAGACAATGCACGGCCCCACAGATCGTGCTAAGAGAAAGCACTGAAGAGCTTTTAAACTGGGAATGATTTATGTTTTAATATTACAACTCTGGTGGCTCTGTATAAAATGAATTGTGGCACATCAAAACTGGAAGCAAACAGACCAATTAGGATGCTACTTTAATAGACAAGAGATAACTACCCAAACTTTGACCAGCACAGGACTCCCAAAAAGCAGCCCCTGGCTTACATTAGTCCTCTGCTAGAGAGATACCACAAATAACTTTTTTTGGAAAACCTCTAAATTCTTCATTTTCCCCAGTTAACCTTCTGAGAAAGTCAATTTCAATTCAACTCAGCTCTATGGACATATATTGACCCTTTTTTTTTTAACTTGGCCACTATGTTTATTTTTCGAATACATCTTTATTGGAGTACAATTGCTTTGCAATGGTGTGTTAGTTTCTGCTTTATAACAAAGTGAATCAGCTATACGTATACATATATCCCCATAACCCCTCCCTCTTGCATCTCCCTCCCACCCTCCCTATCCACCCCTCTAGGTGGTCACAAAGCACCGAGCAGATCTCCCTGTGCTATGCGGCTGCTTCCCACTAGCTATCTATTTTACGGTAGTGTATATATGTCCATGCCACTACTCTCACTTCGTTCCAGCTTACCCTTCCCCCTCCGTGTCCTCAAGTCTGTTCTCAACGTCTGCATCTTTATTCCTGCCCTGCCCCTAGGTTCATCAGTACCAATTTTCTAGATCCCATATATGTGTGTTAGCATACAGTATTTTATTTCTCTTTCTGACTTACTTCACTCTGTATGACAGACTCTAGGTCCATCCACCTCACTACAAATAACTCAATTTCGTTCCTTTTTACGGTTGAGTAACACTGCATTGTCTATATGTGCCACATCTTCTTCATCTATTCGTCTTTGACACCTTTTGTACTGTGGCAGATGTGTATGACAAGATGTGTAGGAACAGACCCCTGCCCACAAAGTCTCCCAGTCTAATAGAGGAAACATGGGTACAAATAAAATCAGAGAATTTGCCATATATTGTGTGAAATAAGATCTCAATTTGTTTCTCTTATATCTACCTCCTTCACAGTTCAGAGGATGTTTCTAGGATTGGATAATCAAGTCCTAACAGTTAAGATTTTTATGTCTCCTTTCTAAACCCTATCCACCATTTTTCTTTCTCATGTGAAAACCTATTTTTAACCTCAATCCAAAGAGAATTGAGGCTTCCAATGATCTTTAGATGTACTCTTGGGAGGTCAGAGCTGCAGGCAAGAATGCAATCTAAGCAGGCTGTTTAATTTTTTTATATATATAAAAGCTTCAGATGAGAAGCAAAATGCTCAGAGACTAACATTTATTTTTGCAGCTAGGAGAAAGGTGTGATGGAAGCAAATTAATTTGAGCAGATACTTTGCTTTAAATATTTCAGAGCAATTTCATCTCAAGATAAAGTGGAATTCTCCATATGCTGGTGATATTGCCATCAACCTAATCATTTAATCTGGACCTTTCCAGCACTTGCTTTCTTCTTGTAAATAATATTTAAGGACACCAATTTGAATCATTAGTACCACACTCACCGAAATAAATCTAAGTAAAGCGTCATTGTACCCCAACTAATCTCTGCTTTCTCACATTTATTCTACATGTTTCAGGTATTAGAATTGTATTTCTTTAACAATGATTCTCTTCACAAGTCAACTGGGAAATATAAAGGCTTTTTTTTTTTTTTTAAACCACAGCAGAATAAAAACTTGTATAACAAACTAATTGAGAGCAGTTAGAAAGAGGGATTCATGACCCTCTCATAATCATATTTGCAAGATTTGACTTATGGGAAATGATATGAGTCCTTTTAAGCAGCAGTGTATTCATTAAAAAAAGAAAAAACTTTTCCTGAATTCAAATATGTAAAAAGAGAAATAGATGAGAAAAGGACTAATTAGAAAAGCTAACTATACCACAACAGTTTAGAATTTAGATTTCAAGCGAAAAGAAGAAAATTTAAGATGCAAAATTTTTAATTAGCAACATGGAGGATAAATAGAAATGTCTCTAGTCATAAAGGTATGAGGGGCTTTCTGCTTTCAATATTTTAATGGACTAGATTCTCTGAATTGATCTGTAACTAGCATATAACTAGACCCTTTAAAAAATTAAAGGGATTTCCCAAGCAGGAGGGGAAGAGAGAAAACTGATACCTGAGAGCCATAAATAATGCAAGAGCCAAGAGGAAGGCAATGCCAATTCCAGGACAAATATAAGACCGAGCTTTAAGTCCTACAAGAGAAAGATGTAAACCCAGACTCCCTTTCAGAGAATTACAGTGATCCAAGGGTGTGACAAATTCCTGGCAATCAGAAGAACAATTATGAATCCTCTCTGAAAATAAAAATTGTCCCTAGTTTAGACACTTGGGATTCTCACAGATTAACCTCAGCATATAAAATAACATTAAAAAATGATGTACAAGAAAACAAAAGTCTGCATGAGATTGACACCAAAACCAAAAATAAACAATGGGCAGAATGCTCCCAAGATTTTAAGATTTTAGAATTGTCAAAATGAATAGATAATAGCTAATACAGAAATATATTTTAGAGGATGGAATGACAAGCAATAGGAGGCTATAAAGAATGACCAGTCATATCTAAAAAACAAATTCAAAGGGAATTTCTATCACTTAAAAATATAATTATTGGAACAAAAAACAATAAGTGGACAATGAGTAGACTAGGAACCAACTAAAGAGAAAATAATTGCACGAAAGATATATCTAAATAAATTACTCAAAGTAAAGCACTGAGAGACAAGATAAGAAATATGAAAGAGTTATTAAGAGAATATATAGAACAGAATGATGTCAAACATATATAATCAGTGTTCTATCAGGAAAGAATAGAGAGGGTGGAGGGGAAGAGGTATTGAAAAAATAATGGCTAGAAATTTTTCAGAACTGAGGATGGAGATAAAGGTAAATTATAAACTAAACAGTATAAATTAAATGAGATCCAATATTAGACCTATTGTAGTGATACTAAAGAGCACAAAAAACAAATAAAATATTAAACTTAAGCAGAATAAAAAAGGTTAATTGAGCAGGAACAAAAACACAGTAACAGCAGACCTTTTCAGAGCAATAATGAAAACAAGAATACAATGGCATAATATGTCCAAACAGCTGAGGTGGAGGGGAGGGGGGGAAGTCATCTAAAACTGTATTTCCAGCCAAACTAGCTTTCAAGGACAAGACAAGGGTAAAATAAAAACATTTCTCGATAAACAAAAAATGTGATCAATTTTACAGAACTTTACTACAGAAATTTCTATTAATATACTTTAAAAAGAAGGAAATGACCCAAAAAGAAAGTCTGTGACGGAAGAAGGAAAATGAGGGTAAAATATCCATGAATACATATGGCTACCTAAATGTAGCCAAATGAATACGTATGGCTACCTAGTTATTTTTAAATAGGAATGTAACTATCCCTCTCACAGTGTATTCAGAAATGTGGTGAGGGGAGTATTTTTGATTGTCACAATACTTAATGACTATGCTACTAGCATTTAGCTGTAAGGCCAACAATACGAAATACCTGTAAAGAGAAATGGCAAGATCACTTTCAATGCATGTTGATAAATGAATCATTTCAGTTAATATTTCATTTTAGTATTATCCATATCTCACTATCAGAATCCCATTTTTTTCCAAAAACATACATTTTTATCTCTATAAGCATAAAAGCTATTTATGTTATCACTTGGAAAATATTTAAGACCATATATGTTTAAAACTATACATAATCTCACTACCCCAAAAAGAAAGGATACCAATATATCAACATTTCAAAGGATACAGATCCTAACATTTTCATTCTGTGTGTATTTACATATTTGAAGAATTACATTGTGGCTATTACAACTGCTATTTTTCACCCAGTTCATGTTGTTTTTTTCAAAATATATTTATAGTCATAAATTTTCTCCCATGTCAATGTCACGTTTCCTAGTCTCTAAGGCTGCTTAGCATTCCAGCACTCGATGTAACACAGCTGATCTAATCAAGTCTCCAATGGCCAATATCTGAGCTCTTTCTGATGTTCACTGTTATAAGTGATCCTGATATTTCTTGCCCTTATTGGTCTTTTTAGCCACGTGAACTACATTTCCTTTGGTTGTATCTTCTCCAAAATTTCAGAATTCTTACAACTGGCTCAATTCCAACTGTGTCTACTTTTGCTTTTTTATAGTAACCAACATATAATGGTTCAACCCACATATTTCTAATGTGTGAAAGATGCTTATATATATAACTGGTTTTAGTGCCCAAACCCTGCCATGTTATACCACAACTTTCCCATTATAGAATACATTAAATGACACATTTACTGAAATATACTTCACATATCATAACTTTCACCCTTTTAAAGTTTACAGTTTGGGTTTTTTTAGTATATTTTACAAAGCTGTGCAACCATTACCATTATCTAATTCCAGAATATTACAATCATCCCCAAAAGAAACCCCATACACATTAGCAGTTATTCTCTTTGCCCCCTCCCTGCAGTCCCTGAAAACCACTAATCTGTTTACTATTTCTTTGATCTTTCTCATCTGAACATTCTACATACATGGAATCAAATAATAAAATATATTGATTAAAGAACCAATCCCAATGTCATGCAGTAAATATTTATTGAATTACTACATTGCACACTTATTTATTAATACAATCCTAGTTTTCAATGAGGTCTTAAAGATTATCAGCCCATTTCACTTTATAAGTAAGGAGAATTATGACTGGAAGATGAGATGATTGCTTCGGACCACCCAGAGAAAGGGGCAACCCTGATCTTCTGATTACTATCTGAAGTTTCCTTTTTCTATACTAAGCTACATGCACCCTATACTGAGACCCCCAAAAGACACACCATGACACTACAGCTACTGACCTAACTAATTCTCTTTCTAGGTAACACAAAATTAATCAAAGAAGGGAGAATTAGGGATGTGGGAGTGGGAGGTATGCATGTTGGTAAACCAACCAATGCTATTAAGAACCAACATAAACTAATTCAACTTTCATTTGCAGCCACAAGCAATGTTTCTTTTGCATCCTTCTAAAAGGATTCATTAGTTTAATTTGTAATTATAATCTGGCTTGTTCTTTCCCTTCCTTTTCCGTCCTCTCCCTTCCCTTCCATTTTCTTAGCTTCCTTAATAGTTAATTCTTATATCCATTAAGTAGAGCAAAGTAAAGTAGGCATTCACACACTGGGAGAGGAAGAATGTGTTGGTCCAGAGAAGGACAGGATGAAGTAATGCCATAGATGGGGGACCCCAGGCAGAGTATCAGAGCCTGTGCAAGACAAGGAAGGCAAATCTGAAAAGGGGCGACCTGGTACGGAGTGCCAGGGTCTATATAGGATCACATGGGATAGGAATGTCATCCATAGAGTGGAGGGAGGGAAGGTGTAGTCAGGAGTTTATGGCACCACTTGATGAAAGGAAAGGAAAGCATCCCCATGAGGGTGTGGTCCAGCATGGTGGGAGCCCATGCAGGGTGAGAAGAAGGGTGTCTACATAGTGTGAGCAGGCATCCAGGAGTGGGGAGTCAGAGCTGAGCATAGTGAAGGGGGCATCAGACACAGAAGGGGTGGCAATGGTAATAGAAGATTGGCTGTATAGAGGGTATTGGTCATATAAATAAATATATAAGGATGATGCAATTCCGTCTTCCTACTGTCAGAAAATGGAGTTACAAATACACAAAAGGAGAACTCTATTATGACCGATGTGGTGGGGGACTGCAATTGGGAGTATGGTGTGAATTCATGGTTTTCAACATATACAGATAGATATACAAACTTAAAAGTAAGTGTATATACACCTATGCGTGCAATGCATATTGTGTTCAAAGAGATGGTCTAGGACGAATGACACCCTAGCAATAAATATACCTAATGCCCAGGTCTTCACCAAATACCATTCTTCACCAAAAGGACGTAGTACCTTTGTAGAAATGACTGTTTCCAGAGCTGAGGCACAAAAAGTAGAATAAGCCAGAGACAAGTTTTTGTGTGCCTAAAGCAGGTATGTATTTAAGAAATGATTAGACCATGTCAAAGGGACATAAAGAACAGCTTGGAGGGACTCCTGTTGACTAGATCTGAAGCAAATTTGAGTATCAAAATAAATAATCAAATTAATGGATTATAAAGCACTGACAAAAGTAGGAAACCATGAGTCCATAATTTGATAAGTAATGGTTAAAGAGTAAGGTCCACAGATATTTATTAATTTCAAAAGAGAAAATAGTGACTGGTAGACACCCCCTTAATTAAGTAATCAAAGCAAACAGCATTAGTAACACCACAGATCAAAACTGTGTGCCATCCGACAGGATGCATCAGACATACAATCAACTCTGCAATATTGCTCCTAAAAATGCAGAATTTAATATAATCATCAGTAAGCAAAAGACAAACACAAATTGAAGAACATCTGAAAAAAATAACTACGCTTATCTTTAATGGGTCAAGGTCTTGAATGTCAAGAAAAAAATTGGAAAAAAAACCTTCCATAGTTCAGGAGAATAAAGATCCATGACAAGCAAATGTAGTAAAAAGTTCCGAACTGGATTATTTTGCTATAAAAGATATTATCAGGACAATGGTATAACTTGAATAGGATTAAATGATGGTAATGTATCTGTGTTAGCTTCCTGATCTTGGTAGTTTATTGTGATGCTATAAGAGAATTGGGAATGTACTCCATGTAGGTCAACATTCTGGTTGGTTCAAGAGGATAAAGGACAAATTTCAAAACCACAGATATCATAGGAAAAATTCTAAAGTAATATATTAAATAAATACAATATACACATATTAAACCAGTAGGGGGTCAGGAGACATCAGGTCACATCACCTCCTCTCAAATGTTATAGTGACAAAAAGTTATTTGTACTTTCCTAAAAATTTGAGACTGCTTTGAAATATTATAGAATTCTAGTAAAAAAAATTATCTGAATTTTATATAAACTAACATTCAATTCTTTTCATCACATATAGAAGCCAACATATGACTTCAGGTATCATAAACAGCTCATTAGACTCAACAGGATTGTCATTTATTTTTCACACCTAAGAGAAACAAAGCAGAACAACAGAAGAATTGTGCCTCTTTGTCAGCTGAAAGGGAACATTTGCTAATTAAAGCACTGCTTTCTTTCTGTTTCTTGCATACAGTTTTATCACGCATATTTGCCAAATATCTCCTGAATCCAGAACCAAGTATAGTGTTTGGTGTACAGTATTAACAGAAATACTAGTAATCGTGCTAACACTCTTAAATATTGCTAATCATATACAAGGCACTGCTCTCAGCACATGACATAGATGAATTCATTTAACCCACACAGCAAACCAATAAGATTACGCTAATATCATTCCCACTTTATAAAAAAGGAAATCAATATACAAAGAAATTAAGCCACTTACTCAAGGTCATACAGCTAGTAAATGTCAAAGTTGGAATTTAAAGGTGGAGTATTTGACTCCAGAGTCATATAAATAAATATTTGTTTACTAAAATTTAATAAATTTACTTCCCTGAATTAAACAACTTGTAAACGATAAAAAGGCTAATTCACCTACTGGATTACATTTTGAAATCACCGAAGACATAATATAGCTCTGGTTTCTTTAAAAAAAAAAAAAAAATCAGCATCTAAGAGGAATATAAACCATATCATATTTACATTTATATATACAATATGAGTCATATCCACAGTAGACACACTCTTTTTCTGTTATTTTACAAAAGTCACCAGTTTTAAGATAAACAGAAATTTCGAAGTTAAAATATTTTATGCATTTTCTCTTATGAATACAAGCTCATAAATTAAACTAATCCATTCAAAACTAAATTTTGAAAATGCCATAACATATTAATTCATTGCTTCAACAAATACTGAACACATACCACACACCAACTCTATTCCAGGCACTAGATAAATGATTTAAAAAAGGAGAAAGAAGCTAATTAAATTAATAGGATTATATAAAGGTCTCATTAATAAATCCAGTTTTTTAAAGATGCAAAAAGTATCATTCATTCATCCATTCATTCAAAATAAACTCATTCTCTACCATGTTCCAGAATGTAGTTGTAGATACGTATGAGGACAAGGGCAGTAAAAGCAAAGAAGAACAAGAACAAGCTTAAGAAAGTCCCTGAGAAAAAAATACCCAAAATGTTATTACAAAATCAAAAAAACAACCAAAAAACCTATTTCGGCATGTACAAACAGGAATACTTAAAGTCCAATTAAGAACAAGGAGATAGAACCACAATATTGAGACAAAATAACAACAGCTAACATGTTTTCTATGTGTCAGTAAAATTACATATTATTATCTCATTAACTCTTCAATTCCCCAAAACAGTAAGGTATGTATGGTATGATTCCTACCTGTCAAAGAAAGTAGAAACATTCAACTCGGTGTCAGCATGAACTGCAATGGAATTAGAAAGAGCAGTGTTAATATAAAAATTAACTGGAGTAAGGAAAGGTGAAGAGAAAGCTGCTTTCAAGTGGTTTGATTTTTCAAGTACAGAGGAACTGCTTTTCAAACATGGTTTAGGTTAGTGGTGCTGTTTGGGGAATCACAGAGAATTCAGAATAAACTGCATATAGTCCAATGTTTTGACTATTTTCAAAGGGAAAAAAAGGCCAAATTTCAAAACAGAACTCCTAGAAAGAATGTTTAAGCTATTTACTATACAGAAAATTTATGAGTATTTTAAAAGTAAATTACGGGAGGAGCTTCAGGATGGTGGAAGAGTAAGATGCCGAGATCAACTTCCTCTCCACAAATACTTCAGAAATACATCTACATGTGGAACAACTCCTACAGAACACCTACTGAACGCTGGCAGAAGACCTCAGAGTTCCCAAAAGGCAAGAAACGCCCCACGTACCTGGGTAGGGCAAAAGAGAAAAGAAAAAACAGAGACAAAAGAATAGGGACGGGAACTGCACCAGTGGGAGGGATCTGTGAAGGAGGAAAGGTTTCCACACACTAGGAAGCCCCTTCGCGGGCGGAGACTGCGAGTGGCGGAGGGGGGAGCTTCGGATCTGCGGAGGACAGCGCAGCAACAGGGGTGTGGAGGGCAAAGCGGGGAGATTCCCGCACAGAGGATCAGGGCCGACCGGCACTCACCAGCCCGAGAGGCTTGTCTGCTCACCCGCCGGGGCGGGAGGGGCTGGGAGCTGAGGCTCGGGCTTCGGTTGGATCCCAGGGAAAGGACTGGGGTTGGCTGCGTGAACACAGCCTGCAGCAGGTTAGTGCACCACGGCTGGCCGGGAGGGAGTCCGGAAAAAATATCTGGAGTCGCTGAAAAGGCAAGAGACTTTTTCTTGCCTCTTTGTGTCCTGGTGTGGGAGGAGAGGGGAGTAAGAGCGCCACTTAAAGGAGCTCCAGAGACGGGCACGAGCCGTGGCTATCAGCGCGGACCTCAAAGATGGGCATGGGACGCTAAGCCTGTTGTTGCTGCCACCAAGAAGCCTGTGTGCAAGCACAGGTCACTATCCACACCTCCCCTCCTGGGAGCCTGTGCAGCCCGCCACTGCCAGGGTCCTGGGACCCAGAGACAGCTTCCCGGGGAGAATGCACGGCGCGCATCAGGCTGGTGCAACGTCATGCCGGCCTCTGCCGCCGCAGGCTCGCTCCTCATCCTTACCCATCCCTCCCCACAGCGTGAGTGAGCCAGAGCCACCGAATCAGTGGCTCCTTTAACCACGTCCTGTCTGAGCGAAGAACAGACGCCCTCAGGCGACCTACATGCAGAGGTGGGACCAAATCCAAAGCTGAACCCTGGGAGCTGTGCAAACAAAGAAGAGAAAGGGAAATTTTTCCTAGCAGCCTGAGGAGCACAGGATTAAATCTACACGGTCAACTTGATATACCCTGCATCAGTGGAATACCTGAATAGACAACCAATCATCCAAAATTGAGGAGGTGGACTTTGGGAGCAAAGATATATATTTTTTTATCCATTTTTCTCTTTTTCTGAGTGTGTATGTGTATGCTTCTGTGTGTGATTTTGTCTGCATAGCTTTGCTTTTACCATTTGTCCTAGGGTTCTGTCTGTCCATTTTTGGGGTTTTTTTTTTATTACTTTAAAATTTTTTTTTCTTAATAATTATTTTTTAGTTCAATAACTATTTTATTTTATTTTACTTTATTTTATTTTACCTTATCTTGCTTCTTTCTTTCTATTTTTTCTTCCTTTTATTCTGAGCTGTGTGGATGAAAGGCTGCTCTTGGTACTCCAGCCATGTGTCAGGGCTGTGCATCTGGCGGAGGGGGGGGAAATTCAGGACACTGGTCCACAAAAGACCTCCCAGCTCCACGTAATATCAAATGGCGAAAATCTCCCAGAGACCTCCATCTCAACACAAGACCCAGCTTCACTCAACGACCAGCAAGCTACAGTGCTGGACACCCTATGCCAAACAACTAGCAAGAAAGGAACACAACCCCATCCACTAGCAGAGAAGCTGCCTAAAATCATAAGGCCACAGACACCCCAAAACACACCTGCCCACCTGAAACACAAGATCCAGCCTCATCCACCAGAACACAGGCACTAGTCCCCTCCACCAGGTAGCCTCCACAACCCACTGAACCAACCTTAGCCACTGGGGATAGAAACCAAAAACAACACAAACTACGAACCTGCAGCCTGCAAAAAGAAGACCCCAAACACAGTAAGTTTAGCAAAATGAGAAGACAAAGAAACACACAGCAGATGAAGGAGCAAGGCAAAAACCCACCAGACCTAACAAATGAAGAGGAAATAGGCAGTCTACCTGAAAAAGAATTCAAAATAATGATAGTAAAGATGATCCAAATCTTGGAAACAGATTAGAGAAAATACAAAAAACATTTAACAAGGATCTAGAAGAACTAAAGAGCAAACAAACAGTGATGAACACCACAATAAATGAAATTTAAAATTTTCTAGACAGAATCAACAGCAGAATAACTGAGGCAGAAGAACAGATAAGTGACCGGGAATATAAAATAATGGAAATAACTACTGCAGAGCAGCATTAAAAAAAAAAAAAGAATGAAAAGAATTGAGGACAGTGTCAGAGACCTCTGGGAAAACATTAAATGCACCAACATTCAAATTATAGGGTTCCCAGAAGAAGAAGAGAAAAAGAAAGGGACTGACAAAATATTTGAAGAGATGATAGTTGAAAACTTCCCTAATATGGGAAAGGAAATAGTTAATCAAATCCAGGAAGCACAGAGAGTCCCATACAGGATAAATACAAGGAAAAACATGCCAGGACACATATTAATCAAACTATCAAAAATTAAATACAAAGAAAAAATATAAAAAGCAGCAAGGGAAAAACAACAAGTAACACACAAGGGAATCCCCATAAGGTTAACAGCTGATCTTTCAGCAGAAACTCTGCAAGCCAGAAGGGAGAGGCAGGACATATTTAAAGTGATGAAGGAGAAAAACCTACAACCAACATTACTCTACCAAGCAAGGATCACATTCAGATTTGATGGAGAAATTAAAACCTTTACAGACAAGCAAAAGCTAAGAGAATTCAGCACACCAAACCAGCTTTACAAAAAATGCTAAAGGAACTTCTCTAGGCAGGAAACACAAGAGAAGGAAAAGGCCTACAATAACAAACCCAAAAGTATTAAGAAAATGGTAATAGGAACATATATATCGATAATTACCTTAAATGTAAATGGAATAAATGCTCCAACCAAAACACACAGACCGGCTGAATGGATACAAAAACAAGACCCGTGTATATGCTGTCTACAAGAGACCCACTTCAGACCAAGGGATACATACAGACTGAAAGTTAAGGGATGGAAAAAGATATTCCATGCAAATGTAAATCAAAAGAAAGCTGGAGCAGCAATTCTCACATCAGACAAAATAGACTTTAAAATCAAGACCATGACAAGAGACAAAGAAGGACACTATATAATGATCAAGGGATCAATCCAAGGAGAAGATATAACAATTGTAAACACTTATGCACCCAACATAGGAGCACCTCCATACATAAGGCAAATACTAACAGCCAGAAAAGGGGAAATCAACAGTAACACAAACATAGTAGGGGACTTTAACACCCCCTAGTAGGGGGTGTTAGGAGGGGGACTTTAACACCCCCATCATCGAAAATGAAAATAAATAAGGAAACATAAGCTTTAAATGATATATTAAACAAGATGGACTTAATTGATATTTATAGGACATTCCATCCAAAAACAACAGATTACACATTCTTCTCAAGTGCTCATGGAACATTCTCCAGGATACATCATATCTTAGGTCACAAATCAAGCCTTGGTGAATTTTAAAAATTTGAAATCATATCAAGTATCTTTTCTGACCACAACACTATAAGACTAGATATCAATTACAGGAAAAAATCTGTAAAAAATATAATCACATGGAGGCTAAACAATACACTACTTAATAACCAACAGATCACTCAAGAAATGAAAGAGGAAATCAAAAAATACCCAGAAACAAATGACAATGAAAACATGACAACCCAAAACCTATGGGATGCAGCAAAAGCAGTTCTAAGAGGGAACTTTATAGCTATACAAGCCTACCTTAAGAAACAAGAAACATCTCAAATACACAACCTAAGCTTACACCTAAAGCAATTAGAGAAAGTAAAACAAAAAAAAAAAACCCAAAGTTAGCAGAAGGAAAGAAATCATAAAGATCAGATCAGAAATAAATGAAAAGAAATGAAGGAAATGATAGCAAAGATCAATAAAACTAAAAGCTGGTTCTTTGAGAAGATAAACAAAATTGATAAACCATTAGCCAGACTCATCAAGAAAAAAAGGGAGAGGACTCAAATCAATAGAACTAGAAATGAAAAAGGTGAAGTAACAACTGACACTGCAGAAATACAAAGGATCGGGCTTCCCTGGTGGCGCAGTGCTTGAGAGTCCGCCTGCCGATGCAGGAGACGCGGGTTCGTGCCCCGTTTCGGGAAGATCCCACATGCCGCGGAGCGGCTGGGCCCGTGAGCCATGGCCGCTGAGCCTGCGCGTCCGGAGCCTGTGCTCCGCAAATGGGAGAGGCCACAACAGTGAGAGGCCCGCATAACGCAAGGAAAAAAAAAAAAAAAAAAAGAAATACAAAGGATCATGACAGATTACTACAAGCAACTTTATGCCAATAAAATGGACAACCTGGAAGAAATGGACAAATTCTTATAAATGCACAACCTTCCGAGACTGAACCAGGAAGAAATAGAAAATATGAACAGACCAATCACAAGCACTGAAATTGAAACTGTGATTAAAAATCTTCCAACAAACAAAAGCCCAGGGATCCGACGGCTTCACAGGGGAATTCTATCAAACATTTAGAGAAGAGCTAACACCTATCCTTCTCAAACACTTCCAAAATATGGCAGAGGGAGGAACACTCCCAAACTCATTCTACGAGGCCACTATCACCCTGATACCAAAACCAGACAAGGATGTCACAAAGGAAGAAAACTACAGACTAATATCACTGATGTATACAGATGCAAAAATCCTCAACAAAATACTAGCAAACAGAATTCAAGAGCCTATTAAAAGGATCATACACCATGATCAAGTGGGGTTTACCCCAGGAATGCAAGGATTCTTCAATATACGCAAATCAATCAATATGATACACCATATTAACAAATTGAAGGAGAAAAACCATATGATCATCTCAATAGATGCAGAGAAAGCTTTCGACAAAATTCAACACCCATTTATGATAAAACCCTCCAGAAAGCAGGCATAGAGGGAACTTTCCTCAACATAATAAAGGCCATATATGACAAACCCACAGCCAACATCGTCCTCAATGGTGAAAAACTGAAACCATTTCCACTAAGATCAGGAACAAGACAAGGTTTCCCACTCTCACCACTCTTATTCAACATAGTTTTGGAAGTTTTAGCCACAGCAATCGGAAAATAAAAAGAAATAAAAGAAATCCAAATCAGAAAAGAAGTAAAGCTGTCACTGTTTGCAGATGACATACTATACATAGGGAATCCTAAAGATGCTACCAGAAAAGTACTAGAGCTAATCCACAGAAATCTCTAGAATTCCTATATATTAATAATGAAAAAGCTCAAAGTGAAATTAAGAAAACACTCCCATTTCCACTGCAACAAAAAGAATAAAATATCTAGGAATAAAACTACCTAACGAGACAAAAGACCTGTATGCAGAAAATTATAAGACGCTGATGAAAGAAATTAAAGATGATACAAATAGATGGAGAGATATACCATGTTCTTAGATTGGAAGAATCAACATTGTGAAAATGACTCTACTACCCAAAGCAATCAACAGATTCAATGCAATCCCTATCAAGCTACCACTGGAATTTTTCACAGAACTGGAACAAAAAGTTTCACAATTTGTATGGAAACACAAAAGACCCTGAATAGCCAAAGCAATCTTGAGAAAGAAAAATGGAGCTGGAGGAATCAGGCTCCCTGACTTCAGTCTATACTACAGAGCTACAGTAATCAAGGCAGTATGGTACTGGCACGAAAAAAAGAAATATAGATCAATGGAACAGGATAGAAAGCTCAGAGATAAACCCATGCACATATGGTCACCTCATCTTTGATAAAGGAGGCAAGCACATACAATAGAGAATAGACAGCCTCTTCAATAAGTGGTGCTGGGAAAACTGGACAGCTACATGTAAAAGTATGAAATTAGAACACTCCCTAACACCATACACAAAAATAAACTCAAAATGGATTAAAGACCTAAATGTAAGGCCAGAAACTATCAAACTCTTAGAGGAAAACATAGGCAGAACACTCTATGACATCAATCACAGCAAGATCCTTTTTGACCCACCTCCTAGAGAAATGGAAATAAAAACAAAAATAAACAAATGGGACCTAATGAAACTTACAAGCTTTTGCACAGCTAAGGAAACCATAAACAAGAAGAGAAGACAACCCTCAGAATGGGAGAAAATATCTGCAGGTGAAGCAACTGACAAAGGATTAAGCTCCAAAATTTACAAGCAGCTCATGCCGCTCAATAACAAAAAAAACAAACAACCCAATCCAAAAATGTGAAGACCTAAATAAACATTTCTCCAAAGAAGATAAACAGACTGCCAACAAACACATGAAAGAATGCTCAACATCATTAATCATTAGAGAAATGCAAATCAAAACTACAATGAGATATCATCTCACACTAGTCAGAATGGCCATCATCAAAAAATCTAGACAAAATAAATGCTGGAGAGGGTGTGGAGAAAAGGGAACACTCTTGCACTGCTGGTGGGAATGTGAATTGGTACAGCCACTATGGAGAACAGCATGGAGGTTCCTTAAAAAACTACAAATAGAACTACCATATGACCCAGCAATCCCACTACTGGGCATATACCCTGAGAAAACCATAATTCAAAAAGAGTCATGCACCAAAATGTTCATTGCAGCTCTATTTACAACAGCCAGGACATGGAAGCAACCTAAGTGTCCATGAACAGATGAATGGATAAAGAAGATGTGGCACATACATACAGTGGAATATTATTCAGCCATAAAAAGAAACGAAATTGAGTTATTTGTAGTGAGGTGGATGGACCTAGAGTCTGTCATACAGAGTGAAGAAAGTCAGACAGAGAAAACAAATACCGTATGCTAACACATATATATGGAATCCAAGAAAAAAAAAAATTGGTCATGAAGAACCTAGGGGCAAGATGGGAATAAAGACACAGACCTACCAGAGAACGGACTTGAGGATATAAGGAGGGGGAAGAGTAAGCTGTGACAAAGTGAGAGAGTGGCATGGACAAGGTATACACTACCAAACGTAAAATAGCTAGCTAGTGGGAAGCAGCCACATAGCACAGGGAGATCAGCTCGGTGCTCTGTGACCACCTAGAGGGGTGGGAGGGAGGGAAACGTAAGAGGGAAGAGATTTGGGAACACATGTATATGTATAACTGATTCACTTTGTTATAAAGCAGAAACTAACACACCATTGTAAAGCAATTATACTCCTATAAAGACGTTAAAAAAAAAAAGTAAATTAAATCAGTAGGCACTAAAATAGTAGATGACATTTACTGAGGACTTACTATGTGCGAGGCACTATTCCAACTATATCTATATAGTCCATATAAAAATTGACTCACCTAACCCCACAAATATCCTGTGGGATAGGAATTATTAGTATACTCATTTTACAGAGGGGAAACTGAGACTTAAATAAATCAGTAACTTCTCCCAAGTCGTATAAATAACGATTGGCAGTCAGAATTTGACCTTGCGTGGCATGATTCTCATCTGCACTTTAGATCTACCTTTGTTAGAAAAAGACACGATTGAAATGCCATTGTCAAAATGCAGTCCCCCACAATGGGGGTGCCTGGCACATCCTGAGCATGCAGTAGATATCTGTTGAGTGAATGAATAGATAGCCTTCTAGCTTATTTCCACATCAACATCTTTTCACATGTTGTTCCCTCTGCCTAGAATGTTTTCCCATTGTTTTTTGAAGGGAGCTCTTTTTCAACAATTGGATCTCAGCTTGGTTTTCTCCACAGGGAGAATTCCCTGACTGCCCTTCCAAAAATACCAACATGTATGCCTATCATATATCCAGATATATATCCATATACATCCAGGTATATGTCACTTTGAAACCATGGAATTTATCTAGTTTATGTATTTATTTAATTGTAGTTTGTTCGTTTTTTCCCAGTAAGATATCGGCTGTAGGAGAACTGGGGTCCTTTCTGCCATGTTCATCTCTCTGTATAGCTACTAGGCTTTCAATGAATGTCGAATGAATAACTGGATTGATGGATATGTGCATGGACGGATGATTGAATGGATGGATGGACAATTTATCTGGATTGCAGCCAGGCATTCAGTCATAATTCTTATGATGTTGAGATGGGCTATATATATTTCCAGGTGGTCAAATGACTGGACTCCAAAAACGTTGATTTTACCAAAGTAATAACAGCCTAGAGAAGTTCTCGTTAACACCTTTCAAAAAGGTTTTTTATGTATGTCAAAAGCATGAATGTGAAATATGTAATTTGTAAGCTCTAACTCAAGTGCTCAAAAATATTTTAGATTCAATTATTTTATTTGACGTTCTAATATTAATAGACAATACCTAGGATCATTTCCATGCTCAAAAATATTATCATTTCAACATACTACATGGTAAGGCTTCAGCTATACTTTTATTGTTGGTGGGATGTGTGTGTGACTAAAAGTTAAGAACAAAAAAATAATACACACAAGAAAAAATTTTTACAATTGTTTTGCAATGACTATGGAAGGCTAAGTTGTTACTTTATTAATATACAAATCCAGAAATGTTATTTAGGAAGATGTTATAGTTTAGTACCATTTATAAACAGAGTTAGAGAGCAAACATTGCTTTTTAAGCATATACTAAGGATTAGAGGGATGAGAACTCCTGATTAAAAGATTACACATCAAGCAGATATTTAAAATAAAGTTCATTCTTCCCTAAACATGAGCAGAGTGTGTCTTCTTAGGTATAGCCGCAGACAATATGGGTGTGAGGAAGCACGAAAATGTGGATCATTTCCTCTATCCATTGCCTACTTTCACCATCACTTGGTATCCTTACCCAAGGACAAGGACCCAGAATCCCAAATCTTCTCTTCTCCTCTTTCACACCACTGCATGCTCCCTCTCTACACAAAAACACACTTGACTTTTTTTTTGTTTTTCTGATACGAAGTCATTCCAATGGCTCTAATGAATACAACTGTTTTTAAAAGGCTCTTCAGGAGCAACAACTAACTGACCAGGCAATGTGAGTGCCTGTTCAGAAAACAATTTCCAGGCAAAGAGGTTTCAATTCCCCAAATCATACCACCATGGACACTTTCTCTATGCCTAATACCAGCCTTGCCTCCTCTCTCTAAGTCTGTGTGTAATTCAGGTCCTAGCTTTAGTCAAAATGAAAAGACTGCCACCTACTGAATTACAGGCAAAGACAACTGGAGGCACGTTTAATTTAACGCATGGAGTCAGTCTGTTTCCGAGAGCAGGCACCACCTGTTCTGAGGCATGTAGGGCAAGGGGATGACTAGCATGTGGGTGGTAACTGGCAGTTGATTGGGAATAATTTCTACAAAAGCCTCTCCTTGAGTGACAATATAAAGTGATAATAAGGTAATTCTCAGCTCAATAGAATTAGTGAAAGCAGAATAATAAGTTCTTTGGGATATTCCCTAATATAAATACTGAGATTGTGTTTCCCTATTCATCTCTTCTGCCTGCTGAGGTTGTTAACCACCTTTCCCTTGCTCAAACAGTAAAATCAAAATGGGCAGCTAAAGCACTATAAAAACTATCAAATTAAAGGAGGACAAATCATAAAGATTTCTTATGTTTGTCTGTATTTGCATCTTCATTCAGTGTCATCCCTGCCACTTGTTACCTGCAACTTCACACATCTCACCCCGCAGATAAAAGTGAAGAGTCTCTTCAAAATTCAGATTACAGCAAGCAAACAACAGTCATATCACTGACAGTGACAGGGATTGCTTTTTATGATCCACAACAGAAAAGAAAAAACATGATTTTTTTCCATTAACCATAATTACCTGAGGTTTAAAGAAAAATTAATGTTGAGAAATCAAATATTAACTCATTAGGAGAAAATAGTAGATCACCTTCAAATTCACTATTCATGGATGTTGGCCTTCATTAGCTAAAACAGAAAAAGCACAGACGCAGAAACTACATAATTTACACAAAGGCTACCTTAATGACGCCAAATACTCTCCAAATACAACTAAAAGCTTGATTACTGGCTTTTAACAGCCAATGAAGCTCATTTAAATTCACTCAGGGGAAAATGTAATTTTCAAACTAAACTAATAAAAGTCTCACTGTTTCTTGAACTAAGTTAACTTTATTAACTTCTTTCTTTAAATTCATTATTACTTAACATTTAAAATGTGTTTACTGTTAAAAACTCAATAGTTTATTTCATTATTTTAATTACTCATTAATCCAATACTAAAAAAAATCTAAATCATGTCTGTCAATTGCTGATGTGCCAGTTTATCTGGAAATGTCCTGATTCCTACAGATATATAAATACTTCCCACAGATATGTATTTCCTGAATACACACACACACCTATTTCCTGCATATACATATATATGTACTTCACTATTACTTTAAATTTTCAACAACTGCATAAATTTTCTTTACAGATAACGTGAGGTTTTTTTATTTTAAAAAAAGGAAAATCCGGGCTTTCCTGGTGGCGCAGTGGTTGAGAGTCCGCCTGCCGATGCAGGGGATACGGGTTCGTGCCCCGGTCCGGGAAGATCCCACATGCCGCGGAGCGGCTGGGCCCGTGAGCCACGGCCACTGAGCCTGCGCGTGCGTAGCCTGTGCTCCGCAACGGGAGAGGCCACAACAGTGAGAGGCCCGCATACCGCAAAAAAAAGAAAAATCCCAATTAGGCAAATTTATAGAGACAGAAAGTAGATGAGTGGTTGCCTAGGGGTGAGAGGGTTTATTGTGTCTTACAGGTATTGCTTACAGTTCCGGAAATTCATGAAGCACCAGGAAAATTTTTACCCGCAGTTTATATTCAATGTCTCTGAAATGCCATGTTCTCTTAATACCAAATGTTCCATCTTCAAACCAAATCACCTGGTACCATTTTCTTCATAGGTCTTATCACTGTTACTTTTTAATATTTTTTCTCCTCCTGCTAAAATATAACCACGATGAAACAGAAAACCTATCCTTCTTGTTCACTGCTTCATCTTCAGTGCCAAGAACAGTATATGACACATGATAGGCACTCAACAAATATATGTAGAATGAACAAACACTCATTAATCTCCCAATTTCATTTACCTGCTTGAACTAAGAAATTCTGAGAATATCTTGAATCTACCAACATTTATAAATACTTCCTATGACTAAAGAGCAGTTGGTTATAGGGCAGGGGCTAGGAAAGTGTCACGAAACTGCTGTTTTCCTCAGACCTTAGTTTTTTGAAAGATAGATACCATTTTTCTTGAGAAAGCTAAGAACATAACATCGACTGTCTCTTTGGTCTAAAAAGAGTTTCATCAAAGTACTGACCTTTGGAACACATGTTGGACATAACTGATCTTCCCAGGTAAGAAAACTCCAAAGCTTCATCTGGATTTTCTATTTTCCTTTGTAATATTTCGTTTTGAGAAACCTGACTTAAATGGTTGCCATGGAAATGAGCACAATGGTGAATCATAAAGCTTTTAGAAGGATGCGGCATAAATGTAAGAAAGGGTTATTTTTATTAACTTTTTAAAACTGATAAATCTCAGGGTAAGGAAGGTACTACAGAGAAAGAGAAACAATTCTTATAGCTCTCACCTAGGTTATGTTTTGTAAATGCTGTGAAAAAAATAAAGACATTGTTGCAATGAATCAAAGCAAATACAAGACTTTCTATATACTGATTTATTTTTTTTATAAATGTGTATATATCATAAATCATAAGCCCTGTGAACCAATATAACAGCTATTCATTTACACATGTATATAGGTTATCTTGTCCAGTCTCAGCCTTGTAAGGCATGTCCTCTTTATTTTCTACTATAGCACTCAGCTCTTTCTTTAAAGCCTAATAAGCAATAAACAAGCAGTTTAATTAATTAAATTGTTAACTATGAAAATAAACCAATTTTATTTTTTAGAGCAGCTTTTGCTTTTGCTGTCTTATGATGTAAAAAGAGAAAAGTACACATCTGTGAACTCAACAAAGCAACTGTAGTGGGAGACAAGGTGTTAAACAATTTTAAGGGTATTGCATGAAATGTTTATTGACCAGAATTTGGTACAACAGAAAAAGGCTCCAGCATATAATCAGATTTCCCATATGGAAAATGAACACCAAGGAACAACAATAGCCTTCATCTTTTTGTAATATATTTTTAATTACATGTTCATTATTTTGGGCTTATATAGAAATTTTCCTTATCAAATTAAACAATTTTAAATTGACCTCATTCAGTGTATATGTAATAGCTACAGTCAGTAAATGGAATGATTTCCCACAAGGATTAGCAAAATAGTAGATTGTGCTTTTGCTGTCCCTTCTAATTTCAAACTAAATCATTTATTTATTGCCTTTATGGCTACTGCCATTTTTGAAGACTATTACCACATGTGAATAGGGTTTACTAAGCATGTATGTTTTCCTCTTCTGTTTCAAAGCTAATTTTTAGAATTCTTTTGTCAATTAGGAAATGGAGGTAACCATGAGGACTGGTAAGCTAAGGTGAAACCTAGCTACTAATTTCCTATATATTTACTAGTTTCCTGTATATTAAGGCATATTCGCCAAATGGCACACTTCCCCTTATGATGTTAAAGAGTATAAAATAAAAACTCATTTTCAATTTAAACTCTAAGTCCTGATAGTGTTCTGGAAGCCCCTTACTATAAGAAATGGACTTTTTTTTCCCGTATCAAGTATAGGAGGATTAAAGAGTTACCTTTACGTTTCCTACAACTATAATTCATTTGAACCTAATGAGTCCCATTTACCCTCGCTAGAATATTATAAGATCAATAAATTATACAAAATACTTTTGCCTGTTATGGAAGGTCAAGAAAAGTAATTTTCTTCTAATGATAGGGAGAAATATTAGGAGATGGAGGTAATGTTCAAAAGACTGTGTGTGGTTTTGAAGTTACCTGCCATGACAGAATAATCAACAGATAACTAGGAAGACCTTCATTTGATCATTCATGCCTCATTGCTCATGAACATTATTAAATATTCTCTGGGTTTCTCAGCAGGTTGTCTTTGAAGTTGCCACATGGAACATTTTTCTGCGTGAAGAATTATATTCCAAAATTATATATTATATTATAATTATATTATAATATATAATTATAATATATATATAATTATAAAATTATATTATATTATATTGCAAAATATGCAATACTGATGTGCAGCTACAAGATAAAAAGAGATATAAACTTGCACATAGCTCATCAATTGCTCACTGACCTTGGATGATAAGACTATCTCATCAAAATACGCATGTCTCCTCCTGAGAAGTCAGTTCTGCCAAATGGCCAACCTTTCCTGTGGACCATGTGGTCACACGGGACACAGGAAAACCATTTAAACCATAACTGTTACAGTATATATGTCAGAGTTTCATAAAGAAGCAAGTCATATTTCTTATCCTCATACTTTCTGTCAAAAGTTACGGTAAATTAAAATCGCTTTCTTCAGGTGTGTGATATTTGTGATTATCCATGGCAGCATTTGATGAGTCAAAATTAAAATTTAGAAACCCTGTGCCATTAGCGCTGATATATTTCAAAATTTGAAATATGTAGCAACCGTGAAGCAGAGCACAAGTGTTAGCTTACAACGAGGAATTTTACGCACAACCACAAAGGACATGTGGCCTAAAGCATTGAAATGATTTATGTTTACAAAAATCCAAGACCCTAAAGAAAATTCTGTCATTTCTGAGGAACAAACCCTTAGGAATGAGTCAGTTTTGACTAGCTTTATGTTCCCACACAGAACACACATCTATTCACTTGAAAAGATCTCCAAGACCCCTCCTAAGAGTAACAGTGAGAGGAAGTTACACTGAGAAGTTATTCCATAATCTCTCAATAATGGCAAATCTTTCACTCTAAAATAATGTTTCCCATTCAGTCAAAAGGCATTTATGAGAATCAGCCATGGGCTAAGACATGCAAAAGGAGCTGAGAATACAAGGATAAATAAGCCGCACTCACACAGTGGGGAAGCGAGGCACACATACAGATTGCACAGTCCTGTAACAGAACCATGCTCAGAGGAATCATGTCTGATCTACCTGGGACATTCAAGAGAACGTCCACAGAGAAAGTAGCATTTCAACTTAGTCTTGAGGAATAAGTTTGCAATACTGAGAATATGAGAAGACAATCTATGGAAAGAGCACAGACTGAGAAAAGGATTAGAGTTTTGAAACTCATGGGTGATTTAAGAACTGTGAAAAATTCCATGTTACAAGAGCATAGAATGCAAAGGATGAGGCAGCTAATAGAGCTAAAGAGAGATTTGTTACCAAATTTTGATATTTTCAAGGGTTAAGACAAGAGATAGCAGTTTGAACAGTTATAGTAGGGATAACATTAAGGGGCCAAATCAATAAACTTTATAATTAATTATGTTGGGAAATGAGTGGAAAGACAGAAGTTAAGAATGACAGCAGTCTTTGTTATATAGATTTAAAGTTAATAGCAATGTCATTAACCAAGATAGGAAATAGAAATAAGGAATTAATATCAAGACAGTGAATTCTATTTTGGACATTTCAAGTTTGAATTTCCTAAGAAACATCTATTGGAAATGCAAACATTATGTTACAAATACAGAAGTGGATCTCAGGAGAGAGATCAGGTGCAGGAATCATGTAGTTGGAAATTAACTGCTCTAGATGGTACGGTACTTGAAATCTTGAAGCTAATGTTATCACCCAGGGAGAAGAGGAAGAAAAAGCAGAGAATCAAGGATAAAATTTCAGAGAGTGTCAAAGTCTAAGAAATGAAGGAAAGTGAGAAGGGGTCAAATTTTAGAGGAAATCTAAGGGCACAGAGGTCAGGGGAGTGGCGAATGGCAAAGCAGAACAGTTTTCTTGAAGCCACGACAAGATTACATCAAGGAAGAAAGACAGGAGGACTTGGTCAAGAAAAACTGAAGAAAAGGTCTAAGGACAAACTAAAATAGGTCATAGGATTTAGCAATTAGAAAATAAGCCCCTGGACTTTGCAAGACTCTCTGTGTAGTAGAAATACAAGCCAGGTGTCAGCTGGCTGAAGAGTAGAAATGAGGTGATGATGTGGGAAAAATAATTATACACGACTTGACCTAGAAATTCCAGAAGGATGGAAGAGAGTGACAGAATGGAGGCAGCTGAAAGCAGTAATAAGCATGAGGGCAGGTTTTTTGTTGATGTATCATTTTTGTTCAGAGATGGAGGAGCAAACAGTGTGCTTTAAACAAAAGGGCTTTTAAATAAAGGGGCTGCATAGAGGGGCAAAAACGAATGCACAAAGTCCTAAAGAATTTGCAGTAGATGAGAGGCTTAATCTTAAGGTAAAAGGTAAAATGCACTGCTTACTCTCAGATAAGACTGCTATAATGACACATGGATCTTTTTAGGTATATTTAGAAACTGAAAACAGAAAAGTGATAAATGTTGTAAACTAATAGATTCTATTTTCTTTGGAATGTACACTTATCTTCTGAAAGGTATACATCAGAAGGGAAAGACTCTACAAATTACACTGTAGCAAAAATAATTTTGTTAATCTAGTGATTAGAAAGATGGAGATAAAACAGCTGTGAAATCTATAACATTGAAAAATACACAAGGTGACAAAAGTTGAGGGTCAATATCAATAAAACATGCGTCATTTTTTACACCAGATGTGTATAACCTTCCCACCACACGCACATGCACACATACATTTAACTCATTTCTCCACAGTTGCTCAACAAAGCCAAAGTGTCTGGGCTAGGAATTCAGAACACAGCCTCTCAAGTCAGAAATACAAGTTGGTCAATGGTATTAAAAGACCATCAAACATTGTGTTGCATTTGTATTGAGTCACATGATACTTAAAATATTTACCAAGCATTAATATTAATTATATAAATTAAATATATTAAAATTAAAATATATTATATAAATATTGGGCATATTTAACCAAGAATTCCTAGCTATTGGTTAGAGATTTGAAGATGGATTTAATGACCTTTTAAAAAATATTGTTCTCTCACCCATTGTTTTGTTGTTCTACCTTAAAAAGCAAATCTGGAACACTAGGTCATTGAAACTTTATTCCTCCAAAGCACAATTAAATCACAAATGTCAGGAAAAATTTTTCAAAACTTGGAAATTAATGGGCAAGAGATTACTGGGTGTCTTTAAGGAGTATGTCCATGTTTTCTAGCATGCCCTCTGGGAATTATTTGATTCTATTAGTTGAACATCTAACTTTCTATTGAGTAGATTATTTTATATCTCTCTAGTGGCAGAAGATAACTTGAAGAAATCTGATAGGAATGCAAATTATCCTTACCCGTAACAATGCAAATGAAGATCATCTGGTGGAGAATCAATTATTTATACCTTGTAGAATAGATCAGCATGACACTGTTTTATTGTCCTCTATGATGTTAACCAGTTTTACATCTATTAGCAACTTCATTTTTACATTCCTGTGTGTGCATGCATGCACACACACACATAGAATCACACACACATCAGTTCTTCAATTTTTTTTTTTAAACTGGTTTTAACATCTTATTGGTTCCCTCACTAATTAATGAAGCAAAAAAAAATTTTGAATATGTGTTCATTTTATATTTTTAAGAGAATAGTGGGTTTACCTTTTTTTAAACTGAGTTTTAGCACAAAAAAATTAAGTGAACTGGATAACTACATTTAAGAATACTTGTCTAGGGACTTCCCTGGTGGCGCAGTGGTTGAGCTGCCTGCCGATGCGGGGGACGCGGGTTCGTGCCCAGGTCCGGGGGGATGCCACATGCCGCGGAGCGGCTGGGCCCGCGCGTCCGGAGCCTGTGCTCCGCAGCGGGAGAGGCCACAACAGTGAGAGGCCCGCGTACCACAAAA